>NW_006443138.1:242543-275850 GCF_000325575.1 Pteropus alecto | reverse complement strand
AAGAGTGGAAGTAAACACATGTGTTCAATCCTACATGTTGAAACTTGTCTGTATTACATTCAGAGAAATTACTTATATAAAGAAAATAAATATGCCTATCACTAGAAGCTGAATATTACATGACTAACTGCCAAATTTTCCATTGATCATCAATTTCCAATTCCTTTACTCTGTCAAGGTTAAGTACAAAATGCAGGTTATGTACGAGAATAAACTTAAACAAGGGATCTAAATAATAACCCATTCAAAAACAAGTGAAGAATCCAGTGTATGTAAAAGAAGCTATATAATATCCTTTTTGCTTTCCTATTTCTGGCAATACTAGAAACAAAGTAACTTATAGTAGAATCTAGCAATTTGTATATTGAAAAACAAAAATCTTACTCAGTAAATAGTAGAATCATGTTTAAAATCTATTTACTTGAGCTAGCGATTAGTATATGAGAAAATACAATCAGGAATGGAAGTGAATGAAAGCAAATGTGGGTTACTTGACTTCTTGCAAACTTTAGACAACCTATACATTAAGAAACAGAAAATGTGTTTTTTGAGAAAAATGCAAGGAATATGTCAGTGATTTAAATGACCTTTATTGGGCAGATTAAAAGGGGCATACGTATGTTTCATCCTAAGTGCCTATTACTCTCCAAGTAAAAAGACAAAACAAATTTTTTTGGTAATTTTATTGGAACAGAATAATTACATCTGGGCAGTTAGGCTTCTTTTAAACAGAGAACCAAAATGTTGTTTTTAGAAAAAAATTGATGTGAGAAGTTACTTTTCCCAGATCAAAACTAGTGAGGTTAAATAAATCACAATACAGAAAACATCTATTTTGGTATACCCTTCTTGTAAATCAGTTGATTGTCAATGAGATTATCTATTTGACCTTCGGCAGATCCTAGACAGAATGAGCAGTAACTTTGTTCTGCAAAGTAACTGCAAGCCAAATAAAAGTCAGTTTTCAAATCCATTTACTCAGCACAGATATAATTTATGTTTTTCCTTTTGCTTAGCAAGCAGTTGTGCTACAAATTTTATCTTGAGAATTTGGGTGGTAATGAAACATTGCTGTAATTTAGGATGAGCCAAGCATGTATAAAAATGAAAGAGCAGAAATCTGTCTTTCTTGGCCCACTGGGGCATTTTTTTAAATCTAGTTGAAATATATATGACTTCCATGAGCTCTTTGGCATAATTCGTTATTTAAAAATATTGATAAAGATTTTATTTTCAATTAGTAAGCATTTATCTGCCAAGGAACTAGACATTTTTTATTTCTCTATTACATTTTAGAAGATTTTACAATTCAAGAATATGCAACTGTCTGTATTTATATAACAATACGTTAAATAAATTGTAGACTAATACCCCTATACACATATGTGAAAGATGGATTTTTAGATCATCATTTCAGGCAAATAGTAGATGCTCAGTAAATGTTCTTTTATTTTTAATGCTCAAGTTTTTTTTTTTCCCCAGTTAAGCTACATACAAAGGAAATATGAACTGTTTCCAGTTTAACATCAATATTTCGATATCTTAAAGGATATAGAGAAATATATCCTGAATGAAAATAATACCACAAAGAATAAATTGCTTCCTCTTTGTTGCAATTTATCCATAAATATATTAACTTAAAAAAAAAGGGTAAAACAAAATGGTAGTCCATAACACAAAACTACATTTTCTAGAGAAAATTATGTAAAGAAAATCTAAACTTTTAAATTTGCTTATTTGATTATTTAATATGGATATCAGATCATTCTCATGACACTAATAATTTTCATCAAAAGTTTAATCTATTAACTAGAAAATACATGAAAGCAATTATTAACATGTTTCATCAACATTCTCCTAAATACTTTGTAGTTTTAACATAGACATAAAGCCCTTTCCTTTATAAGAATAAAAACAAAACAATAAAATACAGTTGTAAGGGAAAAGTGTATAATAATTTTGCAAACAAACACTAGATGATAAACTTATAGGACTTATTTCTTTAAGGGCAGCTTTCACAGGAAGATTTCAAAAGTTCACAAAGCTCTGTAAGCTTCTTAAGCTTTTAGAGGTTCTGAGGCAGTGTTCTAAGCAGAATGTTTGCTCAAAGAGAATTAATGCTTCTGGTTTTTATATAATACTCTGGCATGTCCAAAAGACCGTGGAATAGCTCACTGTAGAATCTGTCAAAATATGATGAAATACTTTATATTTCACCAAGTCAAGAGTCACTCTGGACCTTCTCTATTATGTTCAGTACATGACAAAAATACGTAACAGCCATACAGGAGCAGGGTTGTGGGGGAAATGAGCACACTCTGGTAGTTATAATGTATATCCATAAAGCTTTTTTAAAAGGTACTTTTGCAGGGCCTAATGGATTTTAAATCTTTGTACATTTGAAAGGGAAATTTTACATCTAGAAATCTAAAGCCCATTAATACACGTTCACAAAGTTTCTGAAAGAATATTCTGAAAGAATATGCTTCTGATTGCTGCAAATGACCAAATTGTTGATCAACAGATGGATAATTATATAATGTATGGTACAGCCATATTGTGGGATGCTACAGAACCATTAAGAAAAATGAGGTAAGCCTATATGCACAGACATGGAAATACCGAAATTTAGTGATTGAAATACAAAAGTTGCCAAAAAGTGAGTATACCATGATCTCACATAGGTTAAAAGATACATAAGTTTTATATTTACATGTAAATGTATATAAATGCACAGCAAAAGAATATACACCAAACTCTTAAGACTGGCAATCAAGGATGAGAGTAGGCCTTGGGAGAGGAAACTTGCACTTTGAATCTTTTATAATGAGAATATATTTATACATTACTTGTATAATAAGCAAAATATGAATAATATTTGAATTTTCTACAATTTTTATAGTATTGACATCAGCAATAAGAAGAAGAAGGTACCATTTATCAAGTGTCAGGGATGTTCTAGGCACAGAACTAGGCACTATATATATTATATATATGTATATAAAACTGCCCCAACAGGCTGAATCTCTACTAATTAATTCCCACTGGATAGTTGAAAATGACTTATTTTCTCTAAGTATGTCTGTCAATTCAAACTAAAAATAGCCCAGATTATATATACCCACCTTATTGGTATGCAAGTAATACCTACCTTATTTGTATATGAATATATGTGTATATCAATACATACATATTGAACCGTTACACCTATCTTCCAAGATAGATGTATAGATGTTATAATCACTTTTACTATTCCCTTTAAACTAATAACATATACATCAGTGGTCAGAAAATATTTTCAAATTTATTTAATATAGATAATTTAGAAAAATATTCATGCTGAAGGGATTATCTAAAACTGTAGAGTTTGAAAAATGTAGTTGTCACCTCTTGACAGAGTCATTACATTCCTGACCACCTCTTTAGTATCTGAAATTCTGGAACATTTTTTTCCTGTTATGATCTAATTATTCAGCTTGAACCCTGTCATTACATCCACAGTAATAATGGAAAAATAATATTCTTGTTCCATCACAGTATGCTTAAAAACCACAATCAATGGTGTCCTTTGAAGCATCTTGGAATTAATTTCCTAGGTTGCATTCAAAGTCTACTTGAAGATGCACCCTGCTTTTGGCTCAGTTGAAACAATATTCTGTTCAGCTCTAGTTTAATTATTGACATCTACATATGAAACTTAAAAAGAAATAGAGAGACAAATTTACCAATATGAAGTAACAAAAACGTGCTCGTTACTCGTTACTGGCAAGGAGGTCGCTCAGGTTTATGTTCATATCATGCCGTTTTGTCCTTTTGTTTTATCATAAAATGCTCTATTTAATCCATACCTTCAGGAAAGTCTTTAAACAGTATCATTTTGCGGGCATACATAAGGCGTTTCTAAATTACAATATTTTGAAAGACATTTTCTGCACACTGGGCTAAATTCCTACTAGCTAATTCCTACTGGAGAACTGAAAATAGCTTGTTTTCTCTAGGTAATTCTGCCTGCTAATTATCCATTCAATTCAAATTAAGAGCAGTCACGACCTATATAAAAAGAGGTCACTCAAAGTGACTTGTTTCTTCTAAAAGGTACTAAAAACTACTCTTTCTCAACATAAAAGATTATAGTTTTCTTCATACATGCATTTGGTCAGAGTCAATAAATAATTATAGGACATATTGGCAAATCACTTTTTAAAATTTCTAATAAAGTGCAATATTCATTACGATATGGTAAAAATAAAATTTTAACAATGCAAAGGTGTTACTAGCAACTGTCTCAACCATGTGTTGAATATTTATATTATAGTATGTGCCAATGTTTCTTCCATTTTTATTTTCGTTCTTGTCCATAATTACCTAAGAAATGTTTTTAAATCAAGTATTTAGCAACTCTACAGACAGATTTAAACCATATGTCATTCTGCCATTTGAAGATATTCAAGAGCTTAGTGACAGGGCCAAAGTCCTATATTTAATCTGTAACTCTGGAGCATCGCATTTTTCCTTTGTGTTCTCTTCATTTATAAAATGATAGGGTAGAGCTCGACATTATGTAAGACTGCATTTAACTTTAACAATAAATGTTTTTCTTATTTTCTTTCCTTTTGATATCTTTTTAGTCTTTTGCAAAATAGATAATGTTGAGATGATTGAAATGTTTAATATTCAAAAAATATTTGTTAAAACCAAGTGGTTATGTATGTTATATATGTGAAAACTCAAAGCCTTGGAAAAAATTTTAGACAAATCCCAATTATTTGTCCAACTATTATCATCCCCTATCTTATAAATATTAGATATATCACAATCACCAGTTAGAATGAGAAAGATGTGACTGTGGCTATTCAAGGTTAGAGAATATTTTTTTCCTGTTATGATCTAATTATTCAGCTTGAACCCTGTCATTACATCCACAGTAATAATGGAAAAATAATATTCTTGTTCCATCCTATATATTCTGTTTCTTCAAGGTATTTAATGGTAATTTATAAATTGTGCACTCTCAATAACTAAACCAAGAAACATTTCTATAGATATTTTTATTACTAAAGTCTTTAAAATAATAACCATCCTCTTTGAATTTTGTAATATAAGAATTATTTTGTCTTCCCTGTCAGTAGCTGGGATGAGCCAATGTAATGAAAGAGGAATAGAAAACATCTTTCAATAGAAATAAATTGTACATGTGATCAGGACAGCCCTATCCTTTCCCTCAGCTTGACTACTTTGCAGGCAGGCTTCTTACTGTCTCTAGGCCTTTGACCTCCCTTTGTTTAGAGCATTTACTTTAGAAAATGTGTCAATATAAACTCTTTCTCTGCCCCTTTGAAATTTATGTAAGTTTTTACCAAGATTCTTGCCAGTTTTACAACCCAGAAATGATTTCTCTCAAGGATCTGAGAGCCATCCCTCCTTCTGAATGTAAACATGGAGAAAGTTAGTATCCCTATCGCCCAGTTTCTGTGGGAAGACAGAAGCCTAACTTCTGTGGGCATCTTGCTCCAAGTTGTAAAACTACCTCCTGTCATGAAAACATAAGAAAGTTTACTTTTTCTTTGGGGAAAGCCAATTATTAAATCAGATGGCCTAGGATTCCTCCTCTCTAGCTCTTAAGAACTCTCCAAAGTTGAATTTCCGAACATGCAATGCAATATACATATGATGTTTTATTGAATTGGATACTTGAAACCTATATAATTTTATTTACTATTGTTATCCCAGTAAATTTAATAAAAAATAAATAAAAATCTCTGGCCTTTGTTTCAGCAAAGTTCAGTTCAGTCTCTTTTTCCTATTGCAATAGCCCGAATAAAGTCTTCTTGCCTTTTTAACTTTGGTGCAATATTTGCTTTGCCACATGAGAACCACAGTGAGTAAAGAAAAGTATAGTATTCAAGACGTATAGAAACAACTCCAAAAGAAAATTATGATCATGATATTAAGAATGCATTGTAACCTATTTAAATTTTATCCTTATAAGCTGTTCAGCTAGGCTTACCTAATAACAAATATTTTAAGTAATTTTGAATTAATTTCTGTTGGAGACAAATTTCACATTGTAGTTAAATTATTTTTCTTTATATTGAAGTCTCAAGCATTAGAATCACAATTGCAAGCTTATAGTCTGTTGATTTAGAATCCACAGTAAATGGTTTCTTGCTTGTAAGAGCTTGTATTTAATAGAAAGAACAAATATTGATTTAGAGAGAATTACTAAAAGCCCATATGAAAAAAACTGAGACAAGTTTGAAGGCGAAGCTAAATGATGCTTACATGCAGGCTTGGTGCTTTATATATGTAACAAAGAATAGGAGAATGTGGCCATAAAATAGAGAAAGAACACTAAGAAGAAATTCACAATGCACTGATATTAAGCATAATTCAATAAATGTAATGATCTTTAGTGGTTTTGAGCTTCGCCCCAGACTGCTTGTTCTTTAAACAATGGTTAGAGTTATCTTTTAACAACTAAAGATTAAAGAAGCTACCACACTAAGAGAAGAAATTGAAAGACAAGGAAACAGACAATAGCCACTTCAGACAGAGAACGATGTGATTGGAATGTTCTTAAATAGTAGCGAGGAAACAGAAGAGAAAGATGAATAAAAGCAGCCGTGGATTTCCTTTTACATTTGTTTTTTAAATCTCTTATGGTTTCACCTCCATGTATCACATAGAACTAGAGGGCATCTTTTTATCTCTTGGCTTCGTGGGTCTCTTTACAAATTTACTTTGAAGAGTGGGAGACAGAGACAGAGACAAAAATAAAGATTTTTGCTTTTTTACTCATTAGGTTAGTTAACAAAATATATTTATTATTAGATCAAAGTATATTTTGTATGTTTACACGGCATTAAAAATCAGCAATATTACCTACTGAGATATATAGGAAGCCAGTGATCACCCATTATCATTATACTTTTTTCTCTCCAGATTAACTGAATCCAATGGTTGTTTAGATATCACATAAATTTATCTTAGAAAAAGGTTCGTTAAACAATTAAGAAATTGGTTACTTATTATTTATGTGTCACTCTTTATCTTATGTATAGTTGCCCTAACTCTTTTTGAATTCATATACGAATTCCACTGTCCACTTGAAAACTGAGAGAAAGAAATTAACAAAGTAGAAAAGGGATCATGGTAACTACACAAATAAAACAATTTATAAAAATTAATTAGCTCTGGCACCAAGCAAAATTACAAATAACTTGTTTCTGTTTTAACAATTCTATGTGCAGCTTTTATCATTATTTAGGATTGAGCAGACTGTGTTTGAATAAATACTTTAGTCAAATGAGTTACCGATGGAATTCCTTTCCAAAGCAATTGGTGTATGGGAATCTGTGGAATTGAGATTTAAAATAATAACAAAACTCTAAAAAATTAATATGATGAAAGCTTTTCTTGTAATTTTCTTTGTGTATCTCATACAGTTTTACATTCAAGGCAATCTAATAAAAAAAAAAGTCATAGAATCTTAACACTTTAAGATAATTTGAAAGTCTTTTTGTCTAGCAACCTCTCCAGCACTTAAATATATTCTGTAGTATTGGTTATTTTCCTGCCTTGGCTCAATTTCTAGAAACTTACCATTTACGAAATAGTCTCACCATCTGAG
This sequence comes from Pteropus alecto, assembly GCF_000325575.1. NCBI lineage: Eukaryota > Metazoa > Chordata > Mammalia > Chiroptera > Pteropodidae > Pteropus > Pteropus alecto. Next base: position 268,220 of record NW_006443138.1, on the reverse strand, counting down.
GAAGCCAGTGATGCTTAAAGACCTCGTGTTTATACTGCCTCTAAATCTATCTGACTGCCATTTATACTTACTGTTTTCAGTTCTATCCACAGAAACTAAACACATATAGATCTTAAAGAGATCTTTATATGATGAACAAGTACAATTAGAAGAGATAAATTATATAGCATTTAAAATATGTAATTTTCGTTTTTTGAATATTTTTGGCTCTTAGTAATCAATTGTTTCTAAAACAAGTATAGTTTAAGACCCCTGAATCCCTGAGCGAAGCCTCTGAAATCAAAACTATTTTCATAATAATATTGAAATGGTGCAAAAACAATAGTGGATAAAACTGCTAACATCAAAGCGAGAATCAAGACAGTAGCACCAAACTTGCTAATAGTCATTGAATTATTCATTGTCATACATTCTCTGTTTAAAAAAATAAAATAAAAGCCACTTTCACTTAAAAATAATCTTAATGAAGAAGAAAGACTCATTAATACTGTAATATCTCCAGTCTTATGGACATGTCTTTTTAACATTCTATGCGATGAAATAGGAAGCATGTATGCAACACTTTTGAAGGACTTGGCAACTGTTTAATTTGCAAGCTTGAACTGGCTACCTTTCTTGACTCAGAACTATTCTTACTTGAAAAAACAAGTGACAGACAAAAGATAGTTATTCAGAATTGAGTGTCAGAAATTTTCTCAAAAACTAATGATGTGAGCCTGTTAAAAAATAGCATAATATTTGATCCCAATAATAAAAAGTATTTGTTCCCAATAATAAAATATTATCTTTCAATTGAATATTAAAAACATATTTGCCACCATGAACTTGTTATTCTCCCAATATTCAAAGATTTTTCTGTAGAGACCAGTATAACACAGTGAACCAACATTTTCCAAATGACCAATGATGATGCAAAATCACACATGAGGAAAAGATTCATCCAAAATGCAAAATAGAGCAATGAATCCTAATGTAATAATAATCTCCATGATATGAGATCAGATAAAAATCACATAAAAATCTCCATGATATGAGATCAGATCTCACATTGTAACTAAATTTTAAGAAACTGCTCCTTGTTGATTTTTGATATAGTATCAAAAGGAGACTCCACAAATATCTGCAAAAGCTATTAAAATACTTTATCCATTTTTTTCTTATCTGTGTGAGACTGAATTTGCTTCACACAAAACTATTTTCGTCAGAAATATAACAAAAACTTGAATTCAGAAACAGATACAAAAATCTAGCTATCTATTTAGGCAGACTTTAAAGAGATTTGCAAAATATGAAGCAATACCACTCATTTTTTTGAAATATATTTATCACAAAAATATTTATGTTAAAACATAATAACCTTATTTTAAACAAATTAATAAATGCTTTAAATTTTCTGTTTTAATTTCTAATGTGGTAAATATTGATTGGCAGAACCTATATAAACGAAAGCCCTTTGAGGTCCTTGGTAAATTTTAAGAGTAAGTAGAGGTTCTACAACCAAAAAGTTTGAAAGTCATTGTTCTAAGTTTGCTTATCTCTTGTTTCAGCTTTATCATACCACGTATTCAGCTACACTTAAGTTGTTTTGGTTGCTTGAAATCACCATGCTCTTTCATTTTTCTGGCCTTTCCTTTTGTTTAATGTTATTCTTTTGTCTTTCTACGATAACTTTCTCTTTTTCCTCAGATCCTAATTTAAGTATTATTTTCTTCCAAAAGCCTGCTCTTTTTTTTTTATCTTATGACTACCTTCTCTATTTGCTTATAAGGGCACCTATCCTACTATAATTATATGTTGAATTGTCTATCTCTATGCTGAATGCCTCACTTGTTCATGCCTAAATCCCTAGGATCTAAGAACAACAAATGTTTGTTGAGCCCTAAGCCGTAGATGCTGTTTGACATTCTGAATATATTATTTTATTTAATCCTGACATCAAACTTAGTAGACATGTATCTATATTCTCCTTTTAATGATAAAGATATTAGCAGAAAAGTTAATAATAAGTATTCCAAATTGCATTGTCAGTAAATGTCAAAACTGAGACTCGAACTGCATTTGTTTATTCACTGCAATAAACTTCACCTCAGTATCTGGCCCCTAAGGAGCATTCAATAAGTATTTGTTGAATAGAATTTTCTTTCAAAGATGTTTTCTGTCCTTTGGTTAATTTCCTGTATAGCAAGCATATCATTATATATTTTCCTTCAATGTCATTATTTTAAATAAATCTTTTTTGCTATTCAATAGGAAAAATGAAACTTAGAGTCTAGCTAAATTTAGAATATATATATTTTATATACATACATATATATATATATGCATGTATATTCTCTTTCTTGGAATTGGTAAAATATTATATAGTTTTAAGACTGCCAAAAAATCAAAATAATTGTATTTTTGGAGAAATCTTCCTGGGGTTATAATTAGAATAACTTTTTTAGAAACATATTCAACTTTATTGTCCTTAGAGTCACCTAATACTACAAATGAAATTGTGAAACACCTCCTAAATTTCTTTTATTCTGATTCCAAAGAACAGTTCTCAAGCAAATGAGTGTGAAATCCACTTGCCATAAACAATGCTAGAGAAGAGTGAATTTCAAAGTTTGATATTAGCTATTTTAGAAGTGAAATTGCCAGCTCTAAATAAGATAGCTACCCATTTGAAATCTCTGGATTCAGCTTTTTTTAATGGTTCAAACATTATTTAACATTTCAAATTAATATTGAAAGATACCTATAGGCAGATGTACTTTTTTCCACACTCCCTGGTATCAATTCATTTTGTTAGAGCATCTATTACATTTTCAGCACCACTTGATCTAGAGACAAAAGAGATGAAATTTAAGTTACATAAAAGGAACCAAATCTAAAGGCAAATTTATAGGACAAAAAAAATTTTGTGGTCTAGATATAGAGACTATAATGAAATGCAGACATGTTCTGTAGTGGAGAAATTAGAATTCTGTATAGAACTGAGTCAATGAACCACTTGGACCAAAATCAGATTGTATGAAATGTGTTAAGCAAATATTCTTGTGGGACACCATTCAATTCCACATTTGCATGTGGACACTTATAGCATAATGAGACTATAAAAGTAACCTAGACAATCTCCCTTTAGTTCTCTTATACTTTATATTGCAACAACACTTAAATTTAAATAAGAGAGATGTAAGACAGGAAAGGCAAAAAAATCCAATAAAACATTTGTTAATTAATTGGTTACTTTTGTGAAAAACTAGGGCTCATTTTCTCTTGGGAGATTATGAGAAATACATGGAATGCACCTCAGAATCAAAATTGTTGTATTTTTTAGAGAAAGAAAAAGAGGCTGGCTGAACTATATACCAACTTCTCTTCTTAATTTGTTCAGAAATAGCCCTGGGGTCTTTAACTACCTTGAAATCTCAAGATGCAGCAGGATAAGTAAACTACTGAAGCTAGGGAGAAAGCCACAAGGCCACAAAGTAAAGAGACTGCACTATGTATATTTGATATGGCACTCAGCTCAGGTGAATGAACGGTATACTATAAATGTGATAAATTCAGGTGGGCCAAGGAGATTTAGCATAGTGCAATCAAGCATAGATCAGTTGTATCATTTGAAACTGCTCATGTTCCATATTAAGTCTGCTCTGTTGCTGACTCTTCTATGTGGTATAATTTGCCATCTCTAAAACTGGATTTGTTTACAGTAGGTTTTGAAAAATAAACTATGGTTCCCCTTTGCAGCTAATACACAGGTTATAATTGATGTTCATCATCTTCTTTATCTACATACTCTGGATTTCCTTTACTCTTGGCCAACACTTCAGCTGGTGTAAGTTGTTTATTTGGTGGGGTCACCAGACTTATTTCTTGGGCATTTGAGTCCTTGGTGCCCTTCACCTTGTCAGGTTAGATTTCAGCAATCATCCATGCACTCGTGTCATTAATCATAAAAGTTCTAAGAGATGCCCAGTAAAACCTGCAAGTTTCAAACATACTCATTCCTATCCCCATTATACAGCACTAATCAAAGTTTCTCATGAAAAGTAGAGTTGAATATCTCCATTAGTATAGTAAATCCTTTCCTCATCTTCTCCTCCACTGGCATGAGAACTTCAAAGTGACAAGGCAACAGGAATAGTTTTATGTTCAGTGGAAATCTTACAGTGTGCTCTGATGAAAGCATACCGTCTGATGACCAGGACTTCCAATCCAGGAAAGCCTAAGGCTGCATGGGCACAAAGCTAAAGTTCTGCAAAGTAACTGAGAGTGAGAACAACTGATCCTACTTTCACTCCTGGGTTTAGGATCTATTTATTCTAGCTATTGGGTGAGTAAGCCATATATATGTTTAGGTCCAATGCCTATATTGCTTCCTGGAAAACTGCAACCCAACCCTATAAGCTTTCATCCAAAGACTCATTCCTTGATTCAAAGTGGTTTTATGCAGGATCCTATGTCAATAAATCTGTAAACAATCACAAAATTATTCTGGACTAAGTAATGTAGGCAGGAAAGCAACCCCATATCGAGAGTGGATGAATATCCCAATAATATCAAAACTTTGTCCCCTCTGCAGTGAAAGAGTTCAGATATAATTAGTGGGCTTCGAAGTGCCTGACTAGATCCTTGAGAGATGTTACCACATCTGGGTCTCACCATTTGTCTTTCCTTTTGTGTGTCAGGAATTTAGGAGCAGCTAGAACAGCCTTGGTGAGAGGGAGCCCATGCTGTGATATTTGTGCATAACTTCCATCCATACTTCCATCTGTACTTCCACAGCTGCTTCATAAAAGGCAGCATTTAAACTTCTCTTAACACATAAAATAATCACAAGAGGAATAAAAGTTAAAGTGATAATATTCCTTCTAAATGTTAACCTTTTAGTTTTAGCAATTAAAATATATATGAATAAAAAAGACTTTATAAAAATGACTTTTATAAATAAAAGGCAATGAAATAGGATTTACTCAAGACTTATTTGACCTTTCAGTTGGAAAAAATAATTTTTGAAAGCAGGTATATTTTCATCTACTTTCTAAATATTTTAAATTAAAATTACTCTTTTCACCTTAGCCAGACTTTGTAGGCAAAAACAAAGACCTCCACTCAAGAAAATATTTAAATTCATGTGTATTTAAAAATATTCAATTACAAGCTAAAATCAGAATTATTCTTTATAAAGTAATGGAAATTAGGACTTTTTAGAATGTCAAATCTAAATGTTTCATTACACATTAAGGCTGTATTTATACATGTCAGATATTCTACAATATTATAAGCACAAGTTTTTTAAAATGTTGATTATGAACCAATAACATATTCTGGAGGAGTGATTTATTATGTAGAAATTTTTTAAACATTTATCACAAAACATGGAAATTTGTCAAAGATGTTACCCATATATTTTTCACCTCTCTTGAAAAATATGAAGTAAAATGATGTTATAGAAATGAGGAATTACTGACAGTGAAAATGCACATTGGAATTAAATGCATGGATACAAAATGAAGACGAAGAGAAGTGTACCCTTTATTGCATTAAGAGCTTCTACTTTTTGTTCTATTTAATTTTTAAAGAATATTTTTTTAATAGTTTTAGGTCTACAACAAAATTGAGAGGGAAGTACAGAGATTTCCCAAGTATCCCCTGCCTCTACATATGCATAGCCTTCCCCGATATTAACATAACTCATCAGAATGGTACATTTTTTTTTTACCTACATTGATATATCATAACCACCCCAAATCTATAATTTACTTTAGGATTCACTCTTGATATACATTCTGAGTTTGGACAAATGTCTAATGACATATATCCATCATTATAATATCATACAGAATATTTTCACTGCCTTAAAAATTCTTTGTGCTCTGCCTAATTATATCCTCTTGCCCCATACCCCTGGCAACCACTGATCTTTTTATTGTCTCCATAGTTTGTCTTTTCCAGAATTTCATATAGTTGGAATCATATAGCATGTAGTCTTTTCAGATTGGCTTCTTTCACTTAGTAATATACATTTAAGATTCCTCCATGTCTTTTCATGGCTTGACAGCAAGAGCCTCTGCTTTTAAAATCTTGGTCAGATCCACAAAACGCCATATAGCTTCACTCACAAGGGAGAAGTGTATATACCCAATTTTAAGTTACTGAAGTCAGGACTTATGTTGATTTGGTACATCATTGTCTATCCAGAGATTAACAATGCCTGACCTAGAGAAGTTTATTTATATATACATCTGTCGAATGACTCTATCTAAATTGAAGAATGTGACCACCTCAGTTAACTATGGGTCACTTATTTTATATAACACAAATCCAGAATGTGTACTTAACAGAGGAAGCCATACCTTCAACACAGTACATTTTGGTTTGTGGGAAACTTCTGCATCCTTTTGTACCCTAGAAGTGCTTTTACCACCACAATGACACCCACTCATCATGTGTTCAGCGCACCCTGGGACAAAGAACTGATATATTTTGCTAAAATCATTGACACAAGTGGATCTTGTATTTCTAAAATTCATAGTTCTTTACCCTTATATTTTGCTATAGATAGGAACCCAAGTGGACCAGACCTAGCATTTTGACAAGATTTTCACATCTCTCTTATCCAACTTCAGAAAACTGATGAAATTGCAATTATATTGTGTATAGCATGTTACAGTCTATGAAGTGCTTTCCCATAAAGTATCTCATTTCCTTCTCATGAAAATCTTGATTTGGGCACAGAAGAGAATATTACACATAATTTCTAATAAAATTAAAGCATTGGAGCTAAATTGCCTGTACAAGTTTGTACATTTGCTGACTGGCATAGTATTCTTACTTCATTCAGGACATATCTTCTATCCACTATGCACTTTAAATAAACGTGTCTGTTTTTTCTTTATTAAAAATATAGAAAAGTTTTATATAAAGAAAATTTCCTTGGATGGTAATGGAGGAAAGAGAGCTATGACATTTTTAAAAAACACTTAATCTAAAGCAAACTATTGCTATTTCTAACCACCAAGAGCAGCTCTAAGTTGAAGTAAATAAAGACATTTTACTCAGAGGAATAAAAGAAAGTATAGATTTTAGATTTTTCCACAGACAGAATTTTGTGCTTTCACAGTGATGACATCTTCTCTTGGTAAAGTGATATCTTTTGGCTAAGAAAATGCACATCTATTTTCATAAATAATTTAGCATAAAAATGTTGTTCATCTCCTCAAATTCGAAAGCCATTCTAAAAATTGAGAGGTAACAGGAATAGTAAAGAATACTGGAAATAAAACTACATGAGAAGTCTGACTGGTAACTGACTTGAATACCTACTCAGTCACTAGCAACTGTTCTTAAGTGACTTAAAATAAATTACTTCCCTCCAGGAATATAAAATAAGTAGCCTTGATTGAGCTGAGCTTTCAACCATTTCTTATACTCTATGATTTAAACTTATGTAACGTATTGGGTCACTGAGAAAATGTAGCTTTAATATTCTTATTTGTTTTTTATTATTGTTTTTATATCAGTAGGTTATGTTATAATTCTTGTTATTCATATCCTAAATTTATTCTCTTTATGTACTTGTGTAAAGTCTCATTAATTAGGAGTTAGATACTTAGCATATATTATTATTTCTAGTTGTCTGTACTTCTTGTTTTTAGCAATATGTACGGTTAAAAGGCAATGTGGTACGCCTGAACTGGCTGGTTCTACCTTGGAACACCTAATTGTGAGAACTTTTTTCAAACTCACATTTCAATGTCATCAAATCGATAGCTTGTAATCAGCCAGAGTGGGAGTATTTACAGCATGGAAATTAACAAACACTACAAAATTAGACTTTGTTTTCTTCTAGAGATAAAAATTGTTAAACCTTTACCAGCATACTATTACTGAGAAGAACCCAGGCAGAGACTGAGACAAAAGCCTTTCTTATTTTCCCAAGTAACAGTCATGTATACTGCAAGTCCCAAGTTTCCATTTCCCCGTGTCTGTGCCCTGTCTTATTTTTTTCCACAAAACCCTGACTCACTGAGCAGAGAACCCTCCTGTTCAGAGTTGCCTTCTGAGGAACTGGAGACATGTACATACAGTTTAGCTGTTCAGATTTGCCACAATGTGTTCCTTCTCTGAAGTAGTTACTGTGCAAAGCACTAGTTTAAGCACCAAAAGAGGTTATCAAGGAGACTTCCATCAGGGTTGTTTACCATCTTTTTCTGTCAACAAATATTTTAGAGAAACTACTATGTGTCAGACACCGTGTTAGTCCCAAGGAATAGTGCACAAAGACAGACACAATCTCTGGCTCTTGGAGCTGACATTCTAATGAAAACAATAAAAATAAATAAAATAAATAATTGGATTCAGTCAGAGAGGTCAATGGAGGCCACTCAGAAAAAGTGACTGACTTTGGAACTGAGAACTGGTTTGAGAAGAAAAAGGGAAGGGAGAGCCTTCTCTGCAAATCATTATTTGAACTTTTTTTTTTGCTGCTATGAATATTTACATTTATGAATTGTTGTTTTTTTCTTCCTAGTTTTTTTCCTTTTGGAGGCTTCCCTTTTCACCTTTGATTTGAAAATCTTTACATTTTGTGCCTATTATTCTCTGTGAAGTCAGCTTTTACTGTAACAATTTGCTGTGAAAATATTTTTTAACTGCTGGAAGTCTAATTTCTAGATAATAGGACAATTCCGTCCATACATGAGTTGATTATTTTTTAAAAATTGATTTATACAGTTTGATTATTACGTTATTATTATTCTTAAGAAAAGTTTGTAATGAATCTTAAACACTTTCAAACCTGAGGAATTTTATGCGTGTCTTTTAGAGAATCTTAAAAATCAAAGCATCTGGATATAACTATGACTTCCTTTTACATAAAAATGTAAAAATTTGTTTTGAAATAATTTATAGATGTTTATATATTCCAAAATTCACAGTTGTTAAGTGTGAGTATCTACAGTGTAATTCTTCAGAAAGATAAACTGAGAATTAATATAATGATGACATCAGAAATTCAAACTAACAGAGAATTTAGCTTTAATACACTTTCTATACTGTAGAATCTTACTTAGGCACATATTCATGTTGAGTCAATAAAAATCTGTGGGTACTGCCTTGATGGAACATAACAAGTTGTCATGGAAGAGATATCAGTGTAATTCTCCTTGAGGCCACACACACTCTACAACTTCTCTTGGATAGCATTTTCATTTTTTTGCTCTGACTTCCTCAGTTGAGTAGCTACACTCTAAAAAACAATGATTCTAGAAGTGCTAGAATTGTACATGAATCTTCTTAGCAGCTTTATTTCATTAAAAACTGTAAACAGCACATGTGTCCATCAGTAGATAAATAAACAAATTGTAACCTATCCTTACAACAGCATACTTACTACTCAGGAAAGAAAAAAACTATTAATAGACAACTCAAAATAATTATGCTGAGTGGAAAAAAAACCTCAGGCATAAAAAAGTACATGTTATATGATACAATTTATATAAGACTACTAAATGTAAATGAGTCTGTAGTTACAGAAACCAGAACAGTGATTGCTTAGGTGTTGGGAGCTAGAGCAGGAGGGAAGAATTACAAAGTGGTGGGAGAAAAATTTTGGGAGTGATAAATATGTTCATTATCTTTATTTTGGTGATGGTTTCATGGATGTACGTCAAACTTACCAAAGTACATACTATAAATAAATACATGTAGTTTATTATATATTAATTATACCTAATAAAGCCATTTTTTAATACTGCAGTAGAATACAATGATACAAAATAAGTTCCAAATATATTCATGTTATTAATAATTAAGCTTATATCTATAGGGTTCACCCTTTTGGGAGAAAATTTAGGGCAGAATTCTAACTTTGCTTTCATTTTCAGCACATGCTTTGCATGAGATGTTTAAGGTTTTAAATATACTACTTAATTTAACTCCTAAATACAAACCAAAGAGCTGCATACTACATGTGAATTTTACTTTAATTTAATTTGAGCTTATTTTTATTGGTTTGAGGTACATCATTCAAATTATTTTAATTGGTGCTACAGAGTAAGGATTTCAGTACTACCATATCCTATCTAAGGAGTATTAACAGGCTGTTAGGAGGCAAGCTGGTATTTATCCTTAATTTAGCCTTCTCCACAGGATCATATCTTATATCTCAATTTTTACTCATTTTTATTCTGTGAATAAACCCTCATTTTTATTTCAGTCCCAGTAACTAGTGTTCTATTTTCATGTTCCATAATAAAAATACTGCCTTTTTTTCATACAAAAGTCATATCTTATAGATGAGACCATCCGATACTCTTTTAAAAGGCTAGCTTCCTTTTTCTGAACCACCTCACACTATCAACTACCTTCTCCCCTCCACGTTATTGAAAAATTGTATAAATTTAAGGCATGCAACTTGATGATCTGTTATATGTATATAGCAAAATGGTAAGCACAATAAAGTTAGTTAACACATTCATTACCTTACATATTTACCTTTGTGTATGTGTGAGTTGAGAATATTTGAGATCTATTAAGTAAATTTCAAGTATACAATACAGTATTATTAACTATAGTCACCATGCAGGACATTAGATCCTCAGAACTTATTCATCTTGTATCTAAAAGTTTATATACTTTGGCCAACAACCTCCTATTTCCACCCACTCCTCAGTCACTGGCAACCACCATCCTACTCTCTGTTTCTATGAGTTTAACTTTTTTGGATTTCCCATATAAATGAGATCATACAGTATTTGTCTTGTTCTGTCTGACTTATTTTGGTTAGCATAACACCCTCAAGGTTCATCCAGGTTATTGCAAATGGCAGGATTTTCTTCCTTTCTGTGGCTGAATTTATATATACCACATATATATAAATTCTCACATTTTTTTCTTTGTTCACCTGTTAATGGACACTTAGGTTTTTCCATGTGTTGGCTATTGTGAATAATGCTGCAATGAATGTGGAGGGTGCAACTATCTCTTTGAAATACTGATTTCATTTCCTTCAGACATATACCCAGAAGTGGTATTACTGGATCATATTAACCTGCCACTATTAAGTTTGCTGTCTTCTGGTTGTTTTGGAGTACGATATGTGTTTTTACCCTCTGTAGGGTCACTGCCTAGTTTTTAGAAGAACCATTACTGGTTCTTCTGCAGAGCTTTCTGATCTCAGGATCTGGTCAGCCACACTGCTGACTAAGCCCCAATTTTGACAATGTAATGAATATAAATAACGATATAATATAATTTTCTATTTACAAATCATTTTTCTAATGGAATTCTACAGCAATGTGTGTAAAAGGCAGCATGTCTCTTGCCAGATATTGCCTTAATCCAAGAATAAATAACATGAAAATATCCCTACTTCTCATATTTATTTATTATCATATTTTCAGAATATCCCAGAGAGTTCCCATGAACACTAAATTGAACAATGTTAAAGGAAGCTCTGGTCTCTTTTTTCTTACTTTTTATTACTGATATCATATATTCCACTTAGCTTTCACTTCTTTAAAATCTTCTAACCAGATGACATTATTTGCCTACACTTTCCTGAGGAAAATGGACTACCTGCCTTTATGCATGGCTTCTGGCTAGCAAAATTTATAGGAAAATCTTACTGACTTAAAACTTTGATTTAGTAAGTATTCAGATCCCAAGCTTGATGGTCTCTCAAAATCCTCTGGCCCTTCATTCACTCTTTTAGTTTCTCAATGTCTGCTAGTCTTTAGTCATCCACCACATACTGTCATCACTTCTTTTGAAGCTAATATGTTTTCTGACTTTCTGGTTTACCCACTGGCCAAGGGCAATTCAAGGCTGCTCCTAAAATACTGACCTGCTATGTAATTTCTTATCTTAGAGCCATCGAGTCATTCATTGTTTTGCTTTGGTGTGCCAAGCTAAACCTCAGTCCCCTGCATTTGAAATCTGTAACTCTCAAAGGGTGACATTTCAGAAAACACTATTAATCTAACATTGCAAAATAAATCTCAGACGACTGACCCAGAAATGAACACCAAGCATACAGTTTTTAGATTCAAACCTAAACTCTGGAAATTTAGGTTCAGGACTTATTGATCTAACATAGAAATTGAGTACCAAAAGAGGTTCTCTATCTGTACCTAGGTCAGTGATTCTGAATTCTGGCTGCATGTAAGAATTATATGAACAGTATCTTTAAAAAACTAATATCTGGGATCTTCCCCTGACCAGCTAAACCTGAATCATTAGGAATGATACCTAGCATTTGTAGTTTTTTAATCTCCTCATTCTTTCTGAATGAATATGGCAAATCTATATAGTAACATCTATTAATACGTTGAGGTATAAAAAAAAATGAAAGAATACTCAGATGCCACTATTCAAGCATGAATATATCATATATTCTGCAACGTTTCTTTCCTGAATTCTTGCCACTTCAATGTGGTAAGGTAGGCTGGACACCTAAGGAACTTCCTTCTTTATTAGAAAGGCTACAAACTTGTTTCCTTTGCCCTGATTTCATTACTTGACTCTTCGTTCTTTGGTTTTCCAAAGCCAAAGAATGGAGCTTTAATCTGAGGTCATCCTTATTCCCAAAACTTATTACTAAAATAAGAAAGTGAGAGAGAATTAGTGCAAGAAAGAGAGAGAGAAAGAGAATAAAGGAATGAAATAGAGACAGAGGACATACATACTTTCTCTCTTGTCTTCATAAGCTTGGTATATACTCATCTGTCATGTGATCTTCATTTATTACAGATTAATTCACTTTAGGAGATTTGAGTGAAATGTGAGTGGATGGTCAAAAAGAACCAACCAAATGTGAATGTATTTATACTTTCCCAATAGTTTAATTTTTAATTGATATTTATAGGGTCAAATGGTACTTCATAAGCCACAAGATTCAACCCATTAGTCTTTAAGTGGCATTTCCCAGATTTATGGTGACAAACATATTTACTATCAAGTTCCAAAGTTCTTTTGTCCTCTCACATTGCTGTTTGACTGTGTCATTCTTTACTGGGAAGCCTAAAGCCATTCAGTATGAGTTTCTTTGACTTTCTGCTTCTGCCCCTGAATGTTCACTTAATGTCTTTTCTAATGTTCATATGTGTTTGATTCTAGTCCTTCTCTCATTTGCCACAAACCTGATAATCTCTTTTTTTAATTTTTGCTTTTCTCTCAATAGCTTTCCTAAGTTTTAGCTTTAAAGGCACTGAAGTCTTGTTTGACCTAACTTGAACTTATTAGAGCAACATTAGTAAAGGTGTTATAAACACTTGACTTATAAACACTAGAATGTAGAGACAAGCCACCAAAAGATATATGTGTCCATGATTTAGTGATTTAGTTCTCAACATGGGACTTGAAAATAATGTAACTTAGAGCTCTAAAAATTTATGATTCCCTAAAGAGACAGACAATATAAGGTGGATTGAAAGATCTTGTATCTCCCTAATTCTCCCCAACTTCAAGCATTCAAATTATGACTACAATAGTAAAACAAATAACAGTAAATGACACAAAATGGCCCATTATCCCATCCCAAAGGTACATCAATGGAAGCATCTGAGGAAAATAGACAAAATGATAGCAACATCAAATACTCATGTGGAAGGGAGGAGAGCAGCCACATGGAATAACTATAAGAAAACCCTGGTAGATGTGCACTGAATAAAATTAAATAATCTATACAATGCAGGTTCCACTTGTAATAGGCTATTAAAGCTTAAGTATTACAAGATAGCTTTTAGGCCAGTTAGAGGAATCAGAAACAATCTATGCTAATCTTCCCCTACCTTCCCATTAGGAGTATTGCCTTAATTTAACACTCAATACCAGGCATTAAAAATGGAAAAGAGGCCTATGTGTTTGGTTAGTGGTTGTGGTGGTAGCAGCACTTACTAAAAGCTATTGAGTGCTTACTTACAGTTAGCACTGTTTGAAATGCTTTCAACGAATTAACCCATTAAACTCAAGCTACCTTGTGTAGAGGTACCTTTAACTCTACATTATAGATAAGGAAAACAAGGGACAGAAGAGTTAATAGATTGCCTATATTTCTGAAATTAACAAGTAGAAAATTTGGACAGGTCACCAACCATCTGCTCCAGAATGTGAGCACATAGCCACTGCCCATTTTCCTGTTGTCTGACTTCTGGACAGAATCCTCTGCAGATGCAGACACTCTCTGTGTTGAGATTATTGAGGCTGACCATAGTGATAGTGTTAGAGAATCTTCTTGTTCCATGACCAACTGCTTTGGGTCCCTGCCAACGCACATGACCGAGGAGGATAAAATGAAAATTGGATCTCAGTGACGATCTGATCACGGAGGACATTCCAACAGCAACATTCTCATCTCAAGGAGGGGCTCAGGACTCCTCAATGTTCTCTCTACGTGTCCGCATCAGAGCAGATCGAGCTTCTCACTTCAACATCTTTTAAAGATATTACATCAGAAATGGGAGAGCTTATTTCCCATCAGTTATTTTTTTCTAAAGACTCAGAAAATTAGTTATTGAATTAACTGCTATATTTTGCTTAGAGTGAAAGTAATTCATAAATATTTAAGATTCCAACAAATATTATGTTCAGCCTTTTGAGGAGAAATTTCCCTCTGAATGACATTTTTGGAATTTTAAATTCTTAACCAAGTTATGTTGTGAAATAGGTATTGCTTATTCCCTTGAAAATGTGCACTCACAAATAGTATTCTGGGTGAATACCTGATATAGTAACACACCTACATGGCTTATCATTGTTTTAAAAATTGTTTTAAAAGTCATTAATTTAATTTTTAATATATCTTCTATTATATCTAATATATCTTTCATTCCAATTGAGTGACAATTAAAAATAGTAGATATGTGATTAAACATATCTCAAAGTCATTTCACACACGTCCACAATTACATAAACTAGAATACAAAAAGAAGTTTTGAGTCTTTTAGGTCATTCTACTGACTCCAACATTTTCCAATCTCATGTAATCACAAATTAAATATCTATAGCAAAGTCTCATTAAATAAATTGCTATTCTGTATAATTATAAATGTCTAGTTGTTATTACCTCTAGAAAATATTTTCTGTGTTCTAAGTACATCAAATAGATATCAAGCACTTCCATCTTAGCTTCAAATTAGTTGTAAAAGGGGAATTAGAAGTGAATTTGTCTTATTGAAATGAAAATAAAATAGCAATTAATAAATTACCTGTAATGCATAATGAAATTGTTTGTTATTTCACTAGCAAAGAAGTTGCATGAATAGTGACTACAATTATTCTATTTTTATGATTTAGAACACAAAATATTTTCAAGGTTTACTGAAGATTTTATAATCTCAATATGTGAGAGGTGTAGGTGATTATATTTTGGATGAATTTCTAAAAATTAATTTCTCTCTTGAAAAGATAATTTTTAAACCCATTTATGACTTTAGGTTAATTAACACACATGAAATGACTACTTGACCTTTTATAACCTATAAAACATCACTTCTATTGAACTTAACATCTTTATAACTGAAACATTTATTATTTATGCCACTGTTTTGAAGCTAACTCTATGATTCTTATGTCCTTAATTTTCTCTTCTTTTACATTATCTACTTTTTCCTTTGATTTTTTTTACTCTCATTATTAATTATTCTAATAGCTATATAAAAGTTTTTAATATAATAGCACTTTACATGTATTAATTTATTTAAGATTCTATATAGTTTTCCAAATAGGAACTATTATCCCCATTTAACAGATATGAAAACCTAGGTAGAAAGGGATCAAGTATCTTCCTGACTCACACAGACATTAAATTATGGAGTTATGACATAAACCATTAGTTTAGCTTCGTAGCTTGTGCTCTTAATCATTCTTCTCTGTTGATTTCCTTTTTAAAGATATCTCTCTGAATTATGGTGGCTTCTCAATTTGCCGTCGAGATCAGGAATCTATTATTGCTTTTATTGCTTGAGCAATATTTTAATTTCTGTTATGACATTTATTCAATCATTCCTTTGCTGTTTCTTTGAGTCAGATTTTCATATGCAGCTTTCTATCCTATCTTGTCTCGACTTTAGATAATGTGAGGTCTGTCTGGGCCTCTTTTCTATTTGCACTGTTTATTGCAGTAGGGAAGAAATCTGCCATACAAGGAAAAATATAAACCCATGAAATGCCACACTAGTTTTATTTTTGTTGTGGTGGTGGTGGTGGTTTTATAGTTGGCAAAGTTTAACCTTGGACTGATCACCTAAGAAAATTTCCAAATGTTTGAAAGCATCTCTCCTGTAGCTCTCTTTTATTTCTAAAATTGCCTTTTCAAAGGTCAGTGTATACAAGAGATTCTTTAAAGATTTCTTCTGACTTTTCACAGTCTACCTCATTTTCTCAGAAATGTTGATATTGAACCTTGTCAATTGCTTCAGTTTGCTGGATAGCTAGTTTAACACTGACTAAATTTCCAATAGTAATATAAATACTTTTTGCTATTTTTTAAATTTCCTGTGATTACTTTAGTTGCCTTCTAGAAAGAGCTGGTAATACTAGTTGTCATCTTTTTAATAAATATGGAAAGGATAGCCTAAATATGTGGTATTCCCAGAGCATCATCCTCTTATTTCTCTACATTTTGTAAAAGGTGTTTGGATACACCTCCTTTCCAGATTGTTTGATTTAGCTTGATATAAACCATTAAGCTCAAGGTCACCAATAGCCTTTCCATATAAATTTACCCAGATCATTTATCCCTCATGCCCCCAATAATCTCTTAAGCATAGTTCTTCTCACATACTATATTATTTTATTCAAAAGGCACAATTAAATTCCCTAGATTTGGGGTTGTGGTACAAAAAAAATTACTCACAGTCCTTTATATTTTCATTAAAAAGTTCAGATGTTATAATAATATCAATGCAATCTATTTATGTAAGCCTTCAGTTCTTTTTCTAAATTAATTTATTATTATTATTATTTGTTTAATGAAATCCAGTAAGTTTCAGGTGTACAATTCAACAGTAAGGCATATATATATTGCATTGCATGTTCACCGTTCATAGTTAGATTTCTTTCTGTCACCAGTTCTTAAAACATGATATATTTATCTTAGTTTTCTGAAGCTAAGAGAGATAAACCAGAATAATATGGCTGATTATCTAATAAGAATTTTTATTAATGATAACAATAATTGTATTTATGAATTACCTACTATGCTAAGTGCTTTTTTTTTAATACGTATTTTGTAAAACAGGTATTTTTGCTTTAAACTTTCTCAACAATGCTAAGATACAGGTTCTACATTTTCCCAGTTTTTCAGGTGAAGAAGCTGAATAAG
Source organism: Pteropus alecto (assembly GCF_000325575.1). Classification (NCBI taxonomy): domain Eukaryota; kingdom Metazoa; phylum Chordata; class Mammalia; order Chiroptera; family Pteropodidae; genus Pteropus; species Pteropus alecto. Next base: position 250,903 of record NW_006443138.1, on the reverse strand, counting down.
GCTAATAGGGGAAAGCTCTTAGTAGAAGCACTTTGACCCCAAGCTCTTTAATTTCAAAGTGCGTGGGTTTATAGTCTCACTGTATGAATCCATTTGGTTAATAATATGTCTAGATTTCCTGTTTGATAATACTCTGTTTTTCTACTTTATCAGCTGCTAGATAAATGCTATTTATAGAAACAATAAGAAAGTGATGTTTGCCTAGGACACTAAGCATAAAAATTATGGTCATTAGATACAGGGGAAAAGGCAAGAAGGTTAGAGTAGATTGACCTACATTCAGTTTGGCTTTAGTTATATGCTGGGAGGCCTTGGGCTACTGGCCTAACCTCTCTGAACCTTCACTGTATTATCTGTAGTGGAGGGTAAGGCTGCTTCTCTAATCCCTAAGTTGTTTTGAAGATCAAATGAATATAAAATTCCTAACAAAATGCTTGGCACATGGGTGCTCAATTTAAGACAATTTAATTCACCTAGTTCAACATCTATTTCTTAAGTATAAATGTGTTAGTTATTTTAATATGTGCCCAGACTGAAAATCTCCATTTGAAGTAGCACTCAGCATGCTAATTCTATCTGCATACCATTAAATAATTGTGATTTAAGTTGTCATTAGTGTAAATGCAAGTAAAATTTTGCTAATGGAAATAAGAATGTCAAAAGTATTTACAACAGGAAAAAATACTGTACGGAAAATAAATAAACAAGATTTCTACTTAAGCATTTTACTTATTTGCATCATTGATACAACAATTTTAACTATATTACTAATATGTCCTATTGATCTGTAGTATTTGTATGTTCATACATCATAAGTTATGAAACCTTTTTAGAAGTTTAGGAGTATAACAGATGGTCGTGCTATTCACATAAAGAGGAATAGGAAATTTTTTGACCACACATCCTCAATACATAACCTTCAATGTATGTACCTAACAGGACTTTCAACAATAAATAAGCTGGGAAACCTGACTACTTTTCCTTTTGACATTAAAATGCAGAGAAATAGAATAGAATGAGCTTAGGCAATAGTTCTCAGTCTTAACTTTATGTCAAAACCACCTGAGCAGCTTTTACAACTTACATTTCGAGTTCCTACCCCAAACATATTAAATCAGAATCCCCAGGTATGTAATCCAGAAACTTAATTTCTTTTAACCAGTAAATGTGCTTTTTATGTGTAATCAGAAATGGGAACCTCTGAATGAGGCTTTAAAAAACACCATTCTGTGATTTTATCCAAAGTCTGTCATTTCTATGTAAAATAGTATACTTAAAAATTGATAGCATTAACTCCTGCTTCAAAGAGTTGCTATAAGAATTAAACATAAGAGTACCTGTATCATAGTGGGCATTTAATAAAAAATATCTAATGCAGATATAAAAATACAAATATAGACAGAGATGTAGCTGTAGATACAGACATAGATATGATTCTTTCTTGATCAAAAATGGTGAAAGTATCCTTTGTTCTGGGCCCTAAAGAAATCAGTTGGCATGTCTGACACCTAGATGCACCCATCACTCTCTTTAAGTCTATTTGTCACCACATACAACTCTGCCATATTTGTATGTGTATATGCTCTCACTAAAGAATAGTCAGTGGCCTGATAGTGATAGTCAAAAATAATCACAGTTATTGGCACAGTTCCATAATTATGTCTTACCATGCACAGTAGAATCATTCTGCAGTACTAATTACATGATTCCTTACCTCTGATTCCTGCCTGGCTTATTCAGTCACCAAGATTACACCAGCCAATGAAGAAATATCATGAACTACATCATATCAGTACCTTATAAGTTCAGAGGAAGAGTATATTGTAGAACTGTGTAATTCAGTGTGTAGCATTACTTGAAAAGGACAAAGCTAGGATATGAGCCAGGTTAGCATAAGTCTTTAGTTCATGCATAACCTTTAATGGTTTAGTTTCAGGTTTCTAGACAGCAAATTAATTCCTGCTAGATTAAGACTTGAATTAATGGAGCCATGTACTCATCTAGTTGAAGATTTTCAGAAATGGACTGATTCTATTCTTTATAGAATCAATATTGATATTTCTAAAATATGAAGATTGAAATACATCAAAGCAAATATTCCAAGGAATGTTCCAATAGAAAACTATGGCTAATGAGATATTTATTACAATATTATGGCAAAATATTAGGGAAAAAATCAACATTGGGGGAATGATTAATTAAATCATGGTATGATTCAGTGACAGCTTAACTCTTTGAATGGAAATTGCTTCTTACTTATCCAACAATGCGGATACTCTCTTCTTAGAGAACTTGGGTAACACATGACCCCTCACCTATTCTCCTGGCAATACTTTATTATTGCATATTGCCCAGATTGTCATGCTACTCTTTTCAGGACTGAAGCACTTACTCCTTCCACTGTCAAGAGTACTGGTAGCTGACTCTCTGACAAGTCCCACTATGAAAGTTATTTACTAAATGTTAGATGTGATGGTACAAAGGCTGGCTCTCTTGACTCAATACAAGACAACTCTAACGGTTAGCTTCAGCATTCCCCATAGAACTGGTTGAGGCCTTTGTTACAATTGCTTTGCAGTTCAGATTTCCCCTCAGCCAACTCATCTCCCCACAGGTGTTGACCCAAGAGCAATCTCAATCAATTTCCCATGTACAGATCTTTCTCTCTCAGACTCTCAGACTCTGCTACCTAGGGTTCAAGATCACCATCTTGCCTGGAGTGAACACCTCATCATCTGGACTGATGCAACTCTCCTTCCTCCAATTTTGGGATTCAGTTACTGGAACTTAAAAATCATGGCTTAAATATTTTTTTCAAATTTATATATTTTATATATATTTACATATACTTATAGCTTTACTTGTACTTTCACTTTTTAATAAATAAAATTTGAATTTAAACTTATATAGAGCTAATAACTTAGGAGGATCATTAAGGAGAAACAAGAGACTCTAAAATCAGTTTAGCTAGTCTATCTTAATGAGCTCTGAATTGGTCTTTCTGTCTCAATTATTTTTACTCTCCAATCAATCAAATACAGTGCTGAGATAGTGATAATCTTTTAATACACACCACAGGACTTGACAGCTCAAGAACTTTCAGTGGTCCCAAATTGCCCCAGGAATAAAAAAATAAACTCTATGTTGTTATTTAACAAATTGACCTCAACTTAATTTTTCTAACCTTGTATACATTTTGTTTTATTTTTTGTTTCTTACCAATGACTTTCCTTTTCTTCATGGCTAATTTCATATTTTTTGTTTCTTACCAATGACTTTCCTTTTCTTCATGGCTAATTTCATATTTTTTGTTTCTCTAAAATTTCTTTTCGTTATCCCCAAAGTATAACTGATCTGTTGGTATTCAGATCAAATGACAGCTTTCTGTAGCCTTACTGTAATTCCCTGGCCAGAGAGAACTTTTGCTTATTTCAAGTACATCTTTTTATATTTGTATTTTATATTTGTACTTCTTTTCTCAGCTAAATGTTCCACCTTACATCAAGACAATAGGGGTAATATCTATTTATCTTTGCATCTTCCGCAGTACCTCCTCATAAAAAGTGCTCAAAAACATTTTTATAGAAATCACAGAAAATGAGAAGATAGAGGACAGCAGGGCCTACTTGACATAAAATTTTTTTCTATCAGTGAAACTCCCTTGAAAAATTTGGAATTGTTTCACTGAGTCAACACTTATTGTTCAACAAAAACTGCTTTTCACTTGCTGACTAAACCTTATGTACTAAGTATAACCCATTAATAATACATTTTGTTCAATACTCTGCATTAATCATCCATGAGAAAATAGTCCTAGCAATTTCTACTACCTACGTCTTCTATCATGAACTCAGATGCAGGTTTGAGGTGTCGTTTTGCTGATAATAAAACAAATCAATCAAAATAATTTATGTATTTGGAGTTTACTTTGTTATATCAACAATCCAACTGCAACTGAGCCAGATTATGAAACATCCAGTTGCTTGACAGAGTATCTTATACCTTTAGAAATTCAAAGAGATTTTTATTTAACAATTTTTATATTTCAATTTCCTAAAGGAAAAGTGAACGACGTTTTCTCAGTTGCTATTTCCAAAAAACTACAGAAACAAGGAGAAAAAATGTGTTTCAGCATTTTGGGTTTTTGGTCCTTTTTTGTCAATTAAAAATATTATTATCATTTTCATTATTATTATTATTATTTTTACATTCTCCTGACATCATCTTAGATTATCTGTGATGAGGTAGCTGGCGAATATAATGTCTAAATTTCAAAAAGAGTAATAATAAATAGATATTCTGTTACAGATCTTTTAAATTTGCCTCCAAAATAAAGGCATTCCTTTGCATTAAGGTTATAAATGGGAATACTTTACTGTGACCTAAGCATGGTCCTAAGAATTTTCCATGATTTTCTTACTTAAGCTTCAGAATTACCTTATCAAATAGGTATATATGCCCAGGTTAATACCATCAGCATAGAGCACAGACTCAGCTTTACACTCAACAAATTCATTCCAGGGCACACATACTACAGCTTTATGAAATACTGTGTTTTGGAGAGCTAAAATATTTAAGGAAAATAAGATTTTTACCTGTGGTTTAAGAATTCTGGATGATTTAAACAATCGATTTGCTATAATTTAATCAATAGTATTGCTTTGAGGTATCTTTAATATATGAACATTATGCAAAGAAGCATACTTGTTTATCTCAATAATAAATAGGTTAATACTTAAACTTAAAAAAATTCATTTTACCCTATATAAATAAATCAATCACAAATTTTCTTGAGCAAGAAAGAAAATATTTTTGAGTGTGAAGCAAATCATTGTTGACATTTCATCTTGTTCATTTACATCACTAACACTTGAAAGGAAATATCCATACAATCTTTTATGAGAATGAAAATTCACAGTAGGGAGATAGTTAATTAAATGCATATATTATGCATATCTATAGTGCTGCTATAAGACAACTTAATGTTTATTATATTGACTGATATGTCATGTCCAGAAAAAAGTTAAACTGAGGCCACAGTAAGATAGATTTAAAGGGCAACTGCCCTGGGCCTTCAATCTTACATTCTAGAATGACCTCACATACAGGGGATGTATAGGGCTATCAATGTTTTCCTGATGCTCATCTTTCACTTGGACTATTTCAGTAATATCCTAATTCTTCTCAATTTTACCCTTTTTCCTTATATCCTATTTCTAACCAGTCTTCAGCATGGTATTCTAAAATGTAACTCAAGTCATATACTATTCCTCTATTCAAAATACTGTACTGGGTCTTTTGCTTGCAGCTATAAAAGAATAATTTATCTGGGACTAAACTTTCCCCTGAAAACAAAAATGAAACATTCCCAAGAAAAAGTAAATGTTTTATGGCGAGTCCTATGCTTGCCATAACTTTTTTTCACTTAAGATCATCTGCTTCTTCTATTCATGAGACAAAAGTCTTTCATAAAGCAACATCAAAGCCGTGTCAGCCTCACTAGCCAGAGAGACAAAAATTGGAGTTCAGTGCTAGCAAGGAAGTCAAGAATAATGGGTCAATGTTTTGGACAATAGAAATTGTACATGTATGTGTCCAATATTCTGTGTGCAATTTCTCATTCCTGATTCCTAAGCTGTGCATGCAGATGGTAGGAGACTTTTATATTTGTTATAAAGCAAAGTCTAGGCCTAGATGGCTTGAAGTGATTTTCATTGTGCTGCCTTCTTTCATGATATAGTATTGTCACCAAGAAGTAGATGAACAGAGGGATGATATTTTCCACAACTGTTGCAGTGATGTGGCCATGTGACCACGAATTGTAACTTGTGAAATGGGAGCAGAGATTATTGCCTTTTCTTTCTAGTTTAGCGCATAATGAGTTGATACTCAAACTATTTATCATTAATGAGATAATCAAGTTTGCTCTTCATATAAAGTTCATGTAGTTAAAGATATAGCCCATTAATTGGATTTACAGTATAAAAGACCAATCAATCATTTGGCCATTCAAAACTGCATCTTAGGAAACTACTCTGTTTCAGAGACAGATTTGAGCGTATTCTAAAAGGGAATAGAGATCAAAGTGGTGGTAATCCATACATCAATGTTTCTGAAACAGCAGCATCAGAAGGAAAAAGATACATCTTCATGGACAAAAGAAACAGAAGAGACAGGTGGGAAAATACAGCAAAAATCAGGGGTGGGGAGAAAGTTGGTGAAGGACCATAGATTTTGTAGTAAAGTAGAAGGCAAAGCCATTTGCTAAAGTCAGCAGTAGGTTATAAGGGTAAGACTGAGAAACCTAATGAAAATTTGGTACATATAGTAAATAAGATAGACTATTAATTATAAATAAATAAAAAGAGTAATATATAATGAAGAAGTATCAGATGAGGCTAAATGGCCACACCTGCTAAAACTAAAAAACAGTAATTAACCAGGAAATTCAAGAGGAAACTGAGAACACCAATTTAATATTATCAAGAGACTGAGAGAGGTTGAAGGAAAGAGAATTTCATTCTCTGAAACACTGACATAGAATTAGGCATACATATTACACAGCTTGAAAGAAATAGAAGCAATATATCTGGTCTTTTAAAATCTAGGTAAGGACACAGTATTTACATACATTGTATTAAAAAGGAAATTTCAAGTGAAAACATGTGAATAAGAATAAATGTTCATATTGTAAAATCTCAAAAAAACTACTGTGGGGAATAATTAATGTGAATGATGAACTTGAGTAGAAGTAGGTGAATTTCAAGCGGACATTTGGTAAAGAGGAGAGGGGTAGGCAAAGGACGATGCCATGATGGCAAAGAAATAGAGAGGAACCTCTGAGATCAGAAGGAATTGTCAGAGATGTGAGTGTGTTGCCTTCAGGCTTTTCTGAGGGCCCCCATTTGCAGCTTTCTGCCAAGCACAAGACTAGTCAGGGTCAAGGAAAAAGAGGAAGCGAAAAAGAAGGTAAATATCTCTGCTTGACTCCCATGGGGCAGCACAGTTAACACCCTCTTCTCAAGAATTGAAAAGATTTACTGGTGTTAGAAATAAATCATTCATGTCAGGTAAGTACCTCATCTGCTTATACAAAATTATTTATCCTTGCCCAAACTGGCTATTGGTTTAGTGCAGATGCGGAATCTGAATGGAGCTCAAACCAAACAACAACCTCCTTCTCTGCCATCTGGCTCCCACAACACCCCTCCCCACCTCAAAAAAAAAAGTCAAAACCTTATTCAACTTGAAAAAGTCCTACAAGCACTGTCCTGTCAGAAATCGGAGGACAGCATTCATTCACCCTTTAGGAAAGGCAACTTTAAATTCCTTTTAGTCATTGCTTGTAACTGAGTTTAACTGCAGAAAATCCTTCAGTTGACCTACAGCCAATCTTTTACTTTTTCTTTAATACAATTGCTCAGAAAGTAACCAGTCCATCTGAATTGCTGGAATGAGAGCAACGCTTAAAAAAAAATTAGAAGCACAAACAAGCAAAAAAGTGTCAAAGCCATATGGTTAGGGAATATCAGAACTGATGCAGGTAAATTAAAACAGTTTAAGTGGTCTTTTTTTCCAAACGAAAAGAAAATTTCAGGACCACATGGCATTAACATATCACATATGGAAACTAATTAAAACCCTGTCAGAGAAAGCTTGTCATCTCTTAAACTTGGGTATGTGAACAAGAAAATAGGACAAGATTGCTACAGAAATGAGCGAAATAATTTGCTTTGGAATTTGTCATAATTTAAGAGAAACACATTTTAAGAACCAAAGCTGCTTATTCTGGGAATGTTACTATTGTTTTGATCAGAAGTAAATTCAAGTTTGAACTAAACAAATTCAGAATATTTCTTAATTATAGAAGAGTTTGAATGTGCTATTACATGGCATCTGAAGATCATGTCATCAAATCATTGCATTAACTTAAAACAAATCATGAAAATGAATAAAAAGCCAGGGAATCTCATTCCGGAGGAGTTTAAAAAAGAGATGAAGTGGCCCAGAATTGGTATTCAGATCCCACAAGTTCAATTTTTAGCTCACTGAGTGTTTGATTACATGGTCAGTCAAGAATTGCCATTATCATCACCCCATCCATGACCCTCAATGGGTTATTTAAATTGTGCATTTCATTCCACTTTCTTATTCCCCTGGAAATTTTGGTACATGTAAACATATTCCACTGAGCTGAGTTTAGCCGGATGCAAATTCTCTATTACCCAGCACCTTCCTATCCCACAAACCACCCATCAACATACACATGTACTCTCTCTTCCTCTTTGTTTTGTTAAAATTAGATGTCTTTCATGGATTCTTAAAGACAAACCTTTGAAGAATTATTCTCAGCTTTCTAT
>NW_006443138.1:217033-242510 GCF_000325575.1 Pteropus alecto | reverse complement strand
TATTGTTAGATCCACTACTAGTTACTTTGCATGTAACCCTATGAGTTAGGGAATATTATTATCTTAATTTAACAGATAAAAACGGTGATGATTGAGAGAATACTTGACTTGCCAGAATTCACACAGCCAGAAAGTGACATAGCTGGTACTAAAACCATATAGTGTCTTTCTCAAATGCCTAAACAGATAAGCATTATGCAAGAGTGTCTAATTTTAAAAGAAATGACCCGATTTCAATGTGAGGGTCCTCATTAGTGAAAAGAGTTTACCTTAATATTGACAACTCTTGCCCAGAATCTGGAGCTGTATTTGCTTTTGAAAATGAATCTTTTGGTCCTAAAACGGTTCTGAAATATTTCTCATGGAAAAATTTGTAAAATAAATGGAAAGAAGACTATATAACTAATGAAAGCATCTGAGACAGGAATTCAGCTGCCAAGTTAATCAGCTGGAATGTTAAAAATTACTAACAGTAAAAATTACAATATTACTTTCTTAACACAATATAACGTATATTCAAATACTCATATAAAAGCAATCTTTGGACTCAAAAAATAAGATGATAGGAAATCATCATCACACACACACACACACACACACACACACACACACACACACACACACACATATATACTCATGTCTGTCATATTGCAAGAATCTCCATAAAAAAATTTCACACTCTCATTTGGTAAGCTATTTCATTTTGGGATGATTCTAAAAAAAATTTGTTTTCTTTTTCCAAATATAAATAACACAGATCAATAAAGTCCTTTTAATCTTGTTTGGTTTAATTAGAGCATAATTTAGCTCTGTGTGAGTTTTTAAAAATTTATAAGGTGAAAGTATATGCAACTTCTTTCTTCCCTCTTTAAGTCTATACTGTATAATGAACTCTCTTAGGTGGACACAGACTGAAAAACGTCACAGTGCCAGACACTTAGATGCCATCATATGATTTTATGTGGAGCCTAGGAAAATTGCCACCTACACACAAGTATGTATAGCTATCAAGATTCAGATAATACCTTTGGGTCCAGGTGTCCAACACTAATGAGATCAAGGTGTTAGGTCTGAGCCTTAACTTGCTTTAGATCTCTTGTATTGCTTACCATTGTACTCTGCTCATTCAGGAAATATTTACTGATTTAATAAATGAAGCAATGTATTCTGTAGGAGAGATGATAGTTTTGCAAAGAACAAGAACTTTTCTTTTCTTTTTCTTAAAGAGAACATGTTGGAGTCAGGGAGTTTTCCTTCCATGAAAGGAAAAACCTCCTCAGATAGCAGGGATGCATCCTGGCCATTGGACTCAGGAATATTGCTAGCACCTTCTCATTGTAAAAGAGGTTGAAAAATACATTCAATTGCCTCTTAACCTCTTATCCAGGCTAAATAATCTTTATTGTCTGTGAATAGCTGTCTCTTTCTACAGGCCGCTATAGCGGACTTAATCAGAGTTAGAGGATACTCAGAATCAGGTATATATGCAAAGCCATCAAATGCAGGCAGTAAGCAGTCAGTCACAAGTCAGGAAAACAGAGGAAGATGTAAAACTGATGAAGCAAATAAGCTAAAACTAAGCAGTCAGCAGCAAAGAGAATGGAAATCATAATCTGAGTGAAAACCAAGACTAGAAAGGTAGTCATAGGTTTTCCTGATCCAAGTTATTAAACCGAATGTCAAGATAAGAAATGTGTCATAACTCAGACTTCTGGGTTAAACACAACATAATAAGGACAAAAATGCCAGGAAGTTACTAGCTGCAGGAGCACACTTTGGTACCTTTGTGTCCCGCAGCAACTCCTGCTCCCCCTGACTTTCACTCGGAATTTAATCAGCTTCCTTTCTGCACAAACTTTCACAATGATTTTCAGGTTGTCACTTCCACATTTTACTACTTATTATTTTTCCTTTGTTTTGTTTTGTTTTCAGAATCACTTTCTTAGACAAGGTAGGTTTTCACAAAGGAAACAAAAAAATAAATAACTTACTCTACTTTTGTTTGAAAATCTCTTCTGAATTATTCTTTGATCTCTATCAAGTAGCTGTTAAACACTTACCAGTGAGTTTCTGAAATACTGTAGTCACAATTTAACTCAGACATGACTATCTAGCTCTTGAGCTCTTCTCTCTGACATTTGGAACTGAATATAGTAGCTTAAATAAATGAATATGTCATTTCTCTGTTTTACTTTTCATGACCATTGATGTGATAGATATCAGAATGGAAATTTTTTTTTTCATTTTCTACATTATGCCAATAAAGAGGGCAGAAAGATAATACTATCTTTAAATGGAATCCAGTGTCTCATGAGTATTCAGGACTTAAAGTAGCTGACATTGGCAAGGATTACAGAATAAAAAGCCCCAGTGATAGGTCTATAATAAAAATGTGGTTTTATCAGAGAAGACATTCTGCTTGCCTTGCTTCCTTTATCTGACATCTAATCAGACTGGAACTGGATTATACCGAGGAGAATTGTATTGTAGCACTGGACACCACCCATTCCTATAGGCTGAAAAGTGGTCATGATTCCTAGTTGGTCACATCTTTTCCTTTGCAAGGTAAATTATCCCACTCCCATGTATCTTCTAAGAAATTAACACCATAAACAAAACTTGGGTGCTCATACTACTGTTTTCCAAGTAATGATTAAGAACTATAATTTTTTGTCGATTTGAGGATTATATAAAGGTCAAGGGGAAAAAAAACAACAATTTCTCTTTGTTGAGACTCTCAATACACAAAGGGCCTAAGAAATAGACATTATATTTTCTATATATGTTTAAGGTGATGCTTTATTTTTCAAAAGCAACCCTAGTATAAAAAATAAATTTAATGTAATGAGTTCTTATTAGTTACACTGCCAGTGAGAATAGAGCTAATACTTTATATTTTTCTGTTTCTGGGTTTTTAGATAATTTCCCATGCCTTACTGGATCTCTCAAAAACTTTACAAAATAGATTGCACTTTGATAGGAGAAAAAAATCACAAAATTTATTAAATGCTTACTACTTTATGTTGGCATATTTGGATACTTGCAAATATATTACTTCTAATCCTTAAAACAATCTAGCAGAGTCAATTTATAGATTAAGAAAATGAGGCTCAAAAAGATCAATTTTTTGTTTCCTGAACACATGGAGAGTAAATGAAATTCATTCATTCATATATTCAAGTCTCTACTCACTTTTCCACTTGGATATGTTTGCATTATCTCAAACTTTATATGTTCAAAAGTGAATTTATTGGCACTATCAAATCTGCTCCTCTTCATTTTCCCCTTCTCAAAAAGGACAACGCCATCCTCCCAATTGCTCAAGCCAAAAATGTTGGAATTACATTTTCTTTTATTTTTCCTCATCCCACATCAAGTTCATCAGCAAATACTATTAATTCTACCTTATTTATTCTAAATGAAACCATTTCTCATCATTTGTGCTTCAATCACTTTGTTTTAACCATCATCACTCTATAGGACCATTTTCTTTTCTTTTGTATTTTTTTAACTTTATTTTATTAGTTTCAAGTATATAGTACATTGGTTAGACATTTATATAGTCTATAAAATGATTCTCCTAATTGCTCTTTCTCTCCTCTGGCTCTCCACCTGGCCAATACAGTAATGCTAACTGTATTTCCTATTCCATGCTCTCCATCCCCATGACCATCTATCAACTACTAATTTGTACTTCTTTAACCCTTCACCCCATTCTCCCAGGCCCCCAATCCCCTCTTCTCTTGCTGTCACCTGATTGTCCTCTATATTAGTGAGTCTATTTTAATGAGTCCGTTCTTTTTGTTCCTTAGATTCTTCACATGAGTGAAATCGTATGGTATTTATCTTTCTCTGTCTGACTTATTTCACTCAGCATAATATCCTCTAAGTCCAGAACCATTTTATATAGTCTCTCTAATTCCATGGTCTCTCTGTAGCCTATGCTATGCAAAGCAGCTAGGATATTCTATTGAAAAAATAAATCATATTAATGTCACTTTTGTGCTCACAACCTTATAAGAGCATAGTATTTCAGTCTAAGTGCTAACCATGGTCCTAAAGGTTTTACATGACTTATTTCACCTGTTCTTTCACTTTCTCACTAGCCCCACACAATGTACAATGGCCTTCTTCCTTGACCAGAGCAAACACACACTGCTACATGCCATTTGAAAATCCCTCTTTTTGGATGATTCATCTCTTAGATAACCATCATGGCATCTCATTTCATTCAGGTCTCTGATCAAGCAATCTTATCACAAAGACTTTACCTAATTAATTTAAAATACCATGCTATTACTCTCCCCTTCTCTACTTTAATTTTATTCTAAGCACATTATCAACTTCTATAAAATTATTTAGTTAGTTTTATTAATCTCGTGTTATTAGAATGGTATCTCTAAAAGACTAATGACTTTGTTTTGGCTTATTACTGTATCTCTAGCACAGAAAACAGTGTCTGGAACATAGAATACTATTAATGAGTATTTGAAATATTAACATATTCAACAAATATTTATTAAGTCTCAGAAATGTGCTAGACAATATCTTCTGAAAGATTTAAATCTAATGGAAAAAATAAACACTGATCATGTAGTTAGTTATAAAAGTACTGAGTAATAAAATCAAGATTTACACAGTGGTGCTGGAGAAGGCAACAGTTAGGCATAAGCTACTTTAAGATATCTGAGAAGATATCCTAGATTGACTGTGAGTATGACTTAGATAGTCATAAAAGAAGATGGCAAAGCAAGAGAATTCCAAGAGACAGAACAGCAAGTGCAAAAGCTGCCAAGTATAGTGAAAGCAAGCAAAATTCACTTGAAAAGTTAAATAATTTTTAAGTTGAACAATTAAGCACATTTACCAAAAAAAGAGTGGTGGAAAATAAACTAGAGAGGCTCATTTCATGCATTAATCTTTTTTTCTAAACACAATGGAATCTATGAAAACTAGAGTTTTTTCAAAGATCAGTTTAAAATAGGAACACTGGATTAAAATGTGAAACATAGATGTGGAAATATAATTTAGGAAGCAAAGGAATAATATAGCATGGTAACAATTAACATAAAAAGTCCACAATGAATTCTAAAAAAAAAATACTCTTGATTAAAAGAACAGCTTTTATTTGAGATAATAAAAAGTTCTGTAGATGAAAAGTGGTTGCACGACAATGTGAATGTGCTTAATGCCACTGAAGTGTACATTTAAATATTGTTAAAATGATAAATTTTAGGTTGTTTATATTTTAGCACAATAAAAAATTAAAAGTTAAAATTTAATAAAAATAAAAAGCACAATAAAATACTAGACATATTTTTTAAAAAGATTTTAGATTTTATTAGTAATAGGGAGCAAGAGGCTATGGAGTTAGGCATGATTCATAGATTTCTAGTTTAAACAGTTTGATGGGGCAGATTGTGAGATAATATGTAAGTGAAAATAAAAAGGAAGCAGTCAAATATGGAAATCGGAAGCCGAGAAAACAGGTCTAGACTGAAAATAGCAATGCGGGAGTTGTTGGCATGGAGATAGCAATTGGAGCCTTTGGAATAAGTGGTTTTGCTATGGAAGAATATATAGGAACAAGAAAAGTGGGCTCATGGAGAATCTAACAGGAAAGTAAAGAAGGAAAAGAAATAGAAACCAGGAGAATATTTAACAGGAGTAGAGTGTTTCAAGGAGGGAGAAGTTAGGTAAAATTATGTTCGTAAACCATATGCTATCTAAGGAGTGTCTTTTTATTTGGTGACAAAAATAGCATTGATGACTTTAATAAAAGTACTTTGAGTGGAGGAATAAGGGTCTAAAATGGAATGGGTTGGAATGTGAGTGGGAAGTGGAAAAAATAGAGGAAAATTAATTTAGAATACTCCTTAAGAGGTTGTTAAAAAGGGAACAAGAACTAGACAGCACCTGGATTACTAGAAAAAGTCAAGGAGGTACTTATTTTTTTTTTTATAGGAAGGGAGAGACTTAAGAAGCAGGTGTAAATGTCATAGGAAGATACCTGTGGAAAGACAAAGTTTCAAGTAAGAAGAGAATGCTCTGGATTGATTCTCAAGATGTTTGAAAAGAGAATCAGATCCAGGTCATAGGTGATGTAAGAAGGGAGACCACTTTCATTATGACAGGAGGAAAGAATGTTCTCTTAGAACTGGAGAGTGAACAAAGAGAGTTGTCTGGGCCTCACGAACCCATAGTTTTTGTAACACAATCAGCATCTTCTGTGAGAAAAAATATTCTGCGATATCCAAAATAATTTGTCTAAATACTTAGGATTTTACTAAAAGATTTTATTTGGATATTATCAAGGGGGCTTCTGTTCATGTTTCTAGATGTCTCCATTTCCAGACAAGTAGGGTAGTAACTTCTCTGAATGGGCCATCTACTCCCATGTCCTCGTGTCTGTTTCCCCTGCCAAACCAAATCTTCATTTCCTTTGTGCCAAGCTGAGGGTTTGGTGCTCGGGATGCAAAAAGGAAAAAAAAATACGGTTTTATAGTTAATTTATAAGTGAAACACAAATAGATGATTATAACCCAGTGGGTAAAATGCTGGAATGAGGGAAGTATTTTCTCTATACTATCCCATATTACTAAGAAATGAGCTCCTGGAGTATAGAACATATCTTGTTTATCTTTGGCATCTCTTTAGCACAATAACTATTATATACATCCAAAGAATTCAAAAATAATTATTGAACTACTGAAATATTGAAAATAGTAGTACAATATCTGTATTTATGAATACTATCAACGTAATAAAACATCCTAAAGATTTTTTGTCACGATTTCATTTTTGCTTTTCTGAATTGTCAGTCACTCCTAAGAATTTTTGCTAAGAAGGCAGTTAATTAGAGTACTTGAAATTATGTACCTTTACCAAAAACTATACTTCTGATTTGAATCCTAAATACATGGCTTCTATCTACACTGTGCTACTCATCTGCTTCTCTAAAATAACAGTACATTTTAAAGACTAACACTAATAGAAATCAGAGTATTTTAGCTCCCAATAATCATGTTGCATGTCAGAATGTATTAGTGCATATCCAATATTAACTTTGAAACACTAATGTTCTGTGGTTGTATACTGAGGCAATTTATAATTCCAGAAATAACTTGATAAAAACTTCATTTATTGAGTTCTCTTACAAGCTCATCTGCAGCTCAGACTTATATGGCATTTACATTTAGAGACTGATAAGAGAGAATAGTTGAAATAAAATCTCTGTATATATATTGCCATTTCAAAATATTTAGAGAAATAGACTCAATCATTGTTTTTACTCTGAAGGATTGATGGCATTGTATAAATGGAAATATTGATTCATTGAGTTCTGATTATACTTCTGATTTCAAGGTGAACGCTCCTAGATGGTGGGATTTTCTTTGTTTTGTTATTTAAGATACACACGGTGGAGTTTATTATATATAATGAATGAAATATGATATTAATTAATTACATATAATTAATGCAATAAAATTATTGAACATAATCTTCAGAGGTAATTTCACACTTATGTGGATTTTTATCACTGTAAAATTTGCCTTTTCATTTTACTTTTTTCTTTGAGCAAGAGCTTTACGCAACATCTCTGCTGTGTTAAGGTCAGCAGCAGCAAAGAAACACAAATAATAGAGAATCTGACTCCAAAATTCTCCTTAGTCATTTTTTAAAAATTTTTTTTGGCCTTATATTTTAGATGCTGATAAACAATACAGCAATGGTCGAAGGCAGATTCTAGAAACCAAATGCTTGAGTTCAAATTCCAGCTCTGCCACTTATTTTCTGAACTACAACAAAATTTTCTATCTTAAGAGTACTTAGAAGAATTAAATAAATTAATGCATGAGAAGCACAAGAAGAGTGCCAGGTACACAGTAAGCACTCAGCAT
The DNA here is from genome assembly GCF_000325575.1 of Pteropus alecto. NCBI lineage: Eukaryota > Metazoa > Chordata > Mammalia > Chiroptera > Pteropodidae > Pteropus > Pteropus alecto. The sequence goes on along the minus strand of NW_006443138.1, from coordinate 234,609 downwards.
GTGTGAGGTGTATTGTCACTATGGTCCTGAAGCATATGGTTTTGGACTATTCTGAGCACTTTACCTAGATCTTCTTGGTTTGATTTTAATAATTCTAGTTCATGTTAACAGACAATCAATAGATTTTCTTGTTCAACTTAGAAATATAAATAAATAAGCAACATAAAAGTAAAGTTGAAGAAAATATACTGCTAAACTTTTGCCTAAGAGTTGACACAGCAATAATTTCATTAGCCTACCCATCACTGTAATGTTTAGAGAATAAAATTTTATAAGATCTTTGAATTTCAATTTCCACTATTTCAAACTACAAATTACTTCATTGCTGACAGTTGTCACATTCTATGTGTTATATCTTATTAGGCCATTATCATAAACTGCCAAGTAGGAAGAAAAGCACTCAATTATTTTTTTCTTAAAAGGATCATAGCAAAGCACATATTTTCCATTTGCAGAGTAAAATATGTGTATTGCTGAAGTGCAAGGAGGGAAAGGAAGACTAAAAAAATATGACCATTCAATCCATGTAATTAGAAATGAATTCTAGAAAAAATAAAATAATATAAATTGAAAGATTTTTAAAGAAAGTCAAACTTACAAATTTGATGATAATTTTTTTCTCTTTTTAACTTTAGACATTACCATAATAATTTACATTTCTTTTTGAAAACTAACACTGGTCTAGGCACAGTGCTAACTCCTTTACATTAAATATCTTCTTTAATCCTCAGTATAACAATGTTATTTGGTACTATTGTTATCTCTCACTAAATTTTAATAAAACACCAAAGCTCAGAGAGGTTAAGAGATTTGGTCAATATTACTCAGCTAATAAGTAGGGAAGTTTAAAGTCTAAGTGTTTTTTTTCTAGGACCCATGTTCTTAAACTATGCTATATTGCCTTTTAAAGTATTTATTAAAAATAGCCGAACCTCAAACTTTTCTGTAATATATTATTATTTTTATTCTGATATCCTGAAAAAAAGTTTTAATTTGAGTACAGAGACTTCAAGATTTTTAGAATATAAATGAACTGAATTCAAATTCTAGCTTTGTTACTGGAAAGCTTTTTGATCTTTGAGACAGTTTAAAGTTTATGAGCTTCAGTTTGCTCATCTATAAAATAAGTTTAATAATGCTGCCTCATATAGTTATTGTAAATTTTATATGAGTTAATGAGTTAATATATGTAAATCATGTAGACCAGTTCCTGGAAAAAATATTCAATTAATTTTAGCAACAATTATTTGCCAAAAGTAAGAGCTTGGGCTCAGAAAGTTATTGAATTAATTAAAATTAAGTTCGACTATGAGTGGCAGAAAAATTGAAATGACAGTGGCTTTGTAAAGATAAAAGTTTGTTTCTATCTCACGTAAAAGTCTGGAGAATTATTTCAGGGCTAATGTGTCTCCTGTGTCAGGAACCCAGCTTATTCTATCTTAGTCTTCCAAGTATATTCTCCATTTCTTCAGTCAACTCATGGTCAACTTTGGCTTGACCATATCCATCCATATACATCTACATTCAAGTCAGCAGAGAATAAGGAAGACTAAAAAAGGAAGGGATAAAAGTATAGCTTATCTCTTAAAGAAGGTTCCTAGAAACTGACACATATAACTTGGTCTGACATGACTTTGGTTAGAAGTTAAAGACAAGGCATAATTAAGAGCAAATACAATCTTTATTCTAGGCATGAAAGAAGGGACAATCACTTTTCACAACAAAGGATTTCTTATAAAGTATTAGATGTCTGTATTACCTTCTACATTTTTAATAAATCCTCTGCCCTAGTTATATATTTTCTCCTATTACTTGCTCTCTTTGTATTTTAAGTAGAAAAAGCAAAAAACAAGAGTTATTAGTCTGAAAAGGCAGCATAGCATGATGATAGCACTGTTTCTGGAAGAACATATACATAATGAAGAACCATAAATCTCTACTTGTTAAATCTCTTGCCTCAAAAGTAATAAATAACACATTTGTGATAAAATAACACATATTTTCCATGCAAATATTTTTGGAGAAACATAGGGAATAAATTAATATTTTTCAATAACCACTGCATGTCCTATTGAAGCACTTGGATAGTTCACCAAAATAATAGACAAAATATTGACTCTTTCAGTTAGTGTTTCTTGATTCAATCAAAAGATCACACTTTTGTTTCTCATAAATAAAAGTGCATAAATTATATAATCCATAAGCAATCTCTAAAAATTAGGTTTTGTTTTTTTTTAATGTTAAACTTGGTATTTGTCTACATTTGGAAAAGTATAGAAAACAAAAAAAAAAGAGTAACTCTACATTGTAAAAACCTGATGAATACTACAAAAGCCAAGTGATTAAAGTCAACAACAGTGATAAATCAGGGTGATGGTATAATCTTGATATGATCCGAGGGTGGTGGTACTTTGTCTCCGTGGTCTTCCTCCTCAAAAACATAATCCCAGTCTAACCATGAATAAAACCTCAGATAAATTTCAATAGAAGAACACTTTGTAAAATACCTAACCACTACTCTTCAACTGTCAAAGTCATCACAAAGAAGGAAAATCTGAGAAACTGTCACAGCAAGAGGAGCCAGAAGATACGTAACAACGAAACATAATGTGGTATCTTAGATGGGACTCTGAAACATAAAAAGAATGTTAGGGAAAAAGTAAGGAAAGCTGAATACAGTATAGTTTTAGTTAACCAAAAATGTGTCCGTATTTGTTTCTTTAGTGGTGGCAAATGTACTATACTAATGTAAGATGTGAATAGTAACAGAAAATGAGTGTGGAGGTATGTAGGGACTCTGTACTATCTTTGCAACTTTTAAATAAAAAGTTTATTTAAAAGTCAATATTTTTGTGATTACACTACCTTTTATAAAAATATCAGTGGAATTTCTTCTTTTAAAACATTACCAGTTTTATAATTAGGCAACTCTCTAGAAAGTCATCAATAGAATGCTACTTTATTTTACAAATAAAAATATCATTCATGCAAATGATGCAAAGGCATAAAAACAGTTTGGAGATGGCAGAAATCTATGTAGTGTTTCTGCTGCTCATCTAGAGATAAGTTGAGTGATAAAAGAAACAAAATCCAGAATCCTCTTGGCCCTTAATTATTCTTGATTGTTATAGTTGAAGAACATCTAAAAGTCACCTAGGATAGTTTGCAGATTTCTTGCCTGCCTATGTTCTTTGGATAGGAAGTTCTGCTCAACAAAAACTTTGTTCATAAAACAACTATTTGACATCTAATGACCTGCTTAGAATCTATCTATCTGGAATTGAAAAGATTTTTTGTTTATTTATTTGTTCATTTTACCTCCCCCAGCTAGTCCATAGAAGGAGCAAATAAATATTATTTCAAAAAACATTATAAATTGTTAGGAAAAACTGACCCATTACTGGTAAGTTAACTTCCTGTTTAATAAAAGATTATTTAGAATTACTGATACATGTCTTTCTAGCCTTGTTTGGAAAGTTTTTTTTTTTTTTTTCTTTTGGTGTCTTGTATAATAGCAGAGGTATTAAATAATTCTGGTATGGCTTAATGTACACTCTGTCACATAATAAGACTATGTCACCTATGCCAAATTACATCTCTCCAAGCCTCAGTTTCCTCCTCTATAAAAGGTAGACATAAAACTTGACTCATGGGGTTGTTCTGAGGCATAAGTAATATAATGTGTGTAAAGCTATTTTATAGTTCTAGGCAAAAAAAAAAAAAATGCTCTTCTGTGAGTAGTCACTTGAAATAGCAGGGGTTAGTATTATTAAATAAAAGTATTATTCAAAGTTGATATTTTCAAATAGAAGATCTTTCTAGAAAAGAAAAAAGAAATAATGATTCTATTGTTTCCTCATCCATTACCCATAAAAATAGTACATATTTTACTTAGGTTAGGAATTATAAGTTTTTCAGAATGAAAATCTTTCTTAATATCAAAACATTTACAGATTCCCAAATAAAAATAATTTCACAGACAGTAATCATGACAATATTTGTTGACCATTATCTATATTTGTATAATGCTTTTATTTAATATTAAATATATCAAATTAAATATATTTAATTTATTAATCCCAATTACATCTATTTACACTTTTAAAACTATAGTATACATATATGCAAGATCTAATAGTCCTTCATTCTAGAAAAAAAAAATTGATGTGCATATGGCTTTTTGCATGTATTCCTTGCAATAACATCAACGTTTTTATGAGTTCACGTTCCTCTGCTCTGCTCTGAAATCATGATTTAAACCATATCCTTTGAGTAATTAAAAATCTAAAAATCTCTGAAATGATTATATTGTCCTGAGACAATGTCATATCTGCTATTTAAGTGAATAAGACTTAAGATAGTGCTTTTGCTTCCCCACTGCTGTTGTTTGCATTCACTGACACTGATGACTTATCCTAGGTGTCATTCTTCTAGTATCTTTGTGAACAAAATACATAATATGAAACAAAACCTGATCGTCAACCTTAGAGACATTCTGCATTGTAAAAAAGACCTATGAAAAACGAAATAGCATGGAATTTCATTCTGTATTACAGATGAAGCAAATCAAGTGTTGACACAAGAAATATGCAATATAAGAGAGTAAATAAACTCTCCAGCTCTAGTCGCTGTTGGATGCAACAGTGACAGATACTGATGATCACAGCTGTCTCTGCCACACCTAGCCTTGAAAAATGAAAGATCTATATACAGACCATATTGCCTGCCAATCCTTCTAGAGAGCCACAGACCATAAATTCAGAGGCCCGGGCTGCTGAGCCATATGAGGTATCTATAAATTCATTACCCAACCAATAGTAATGACTCCTTGACATATGTAATTATGCACATGCTGTCTGCACTGGAAAACTTACAATTTTCTTGACCCAAAAAAAGTGGTTAGGAAATAGAATTTAAAAATGAATTACAGTTGGTGTGTATGTTAGCTTATCACTTTTGTGTTCTCTGTCAACTCCACTCCAAAAAAAGACTTTGATCATGGAAATGGAGGTGACCTGGTTTGAAAATTGAGAAGAAAAGTTACATGCCTACTGAGAATGGGCCTGGCAAAAGAGAATGTCAGTTTAGAGGTAGGTCTTGCCAAATGTGAGCAGTACAACCAAGGGTGCACATCTATTAATCCATGGCAGATTCTGTGTGAGGACAACTCCTCTAGACTTTCACATAGAGTCACAATAGGCTTGTGCCTAGAACTCTATTATCTGTGGAAGACAAAGAGGTGAGAGTGTAAAGGAGAACACTCCAGGCACAAATTATAATAACAGTGATACTTTCCCAGTGGATTTTTCAAACAGTCTGAATTCTTCTGACATTCTGTCCTGGAGGAGTTAGACAAGCAGAGCTGCATCAGTTATTTGGCAACAAAAAGAAGTTGGCAGATGTGAGCCATCTAGAAATTACCTTCCTTTTTTAGCCAAAGGGGAAAAAAATAAAGATATAGATTAACTATTGTGCTATTAAATTGTACCCTAAATACCGTATTATCCCCGGTAGGCAGTCTGGGAAAGTATGGAAACTATCACATAGAAAGTATGGAATACTTTCAAGTGGAAAGTATTGTGAGTGGACAAAGAAGATAGAGTTAAATTCCAGGTGAAGAAGTCTGAAAAGACACTGGTGGAGAAAGAGGTAGATTCAGCTATGAGCCCTGTAGAACACCAAAGACTCCCAAATCATTCTTCTCAGATCCATGCCTTGTCTCCTGGACATTCCCACCTAAATAAACCACAGAATCAATTACAGAATAAACTATATTACTTATCCTTTAGGATAAACCATAGAACACTTTATTTACCTCTGCAAAAAGCACTAACTACACTGCACTTAAATTGTAATTGAATGTTTCCCAACGATCCTCTCAGTTACAGTGAGCATCCCTGAGTCTAATTGATCTCCGTATCTTGGGGGCCTACGATTGTGTTTATTTCTTTGAAATTTTTCAATGAGCATTTGTAGATTATATAAAATATTGACTTAATGAAGGACTGTTAAGAAAATTCCGCTTTCTCATTTCTCAGATATATTTTTATTTTTATATTTTTTATTATTTTTTTCTCAGATATATTTTTAAACCAATTTGATACCAAAATTTATTTTACTCATTAATGTTATGAGCACAGACATTATGGGACTCTGATGTGTTCAAATTACAAAATGCAAATATCTCATTCTCCAATTGCAGAGACCACTAATGCCTGCAGAGGCTTGAACACTACAATGAGTGGGTTTTTCAATTTGCATAATAAGATGGCAAAACTAATAGTTCTTCTGCCACTTCTCCTAAACTTTTTTAAGTTAAAGATATTTTGCAAAAACAAAGAAAAAACGTATTTACTACAACTTAAGGTAGCACTTGGAAATCCGATTTGTCAGCAACCTAGAAATGTACAAACATGGCAATGTCTTTTTTGTTTGTTTGCTTGTTTAATACATAGATTTAAGGGCTTTTATTTTTCCAAATCAAAAGCTTTAAATAAGCTATGGACTTCCTAATGTCAGCTATATGTGAAGTCTCTTCTTGATTGCTAATGATGATTCCAATTCATATATATCGAATACTAGTTCGCATGGGTCCCTGTCATCTAATTACTACCTAGCCACAGTGTATGCTTATCTGAGCTCCCATTCATTTCTCCCCAATAACATCTCTCATATTGTTTTATTTATATATACATTTATTTATTTTTCAATTATAATGGGTACAATATTACATTTGCTTCAGGTGTACAGCATTGTGATTAGACATTTATATAACTTACAAAGTAATCACCTCAATAAATCTAGTACTTATTTGAGACCATACATAGTTATTACAGTATAATTGACTATATTCCTTATGCTATACTTTACATTCTCATGACTATTTTGTAACTACCAATTTGTACTTCTTAATCCCTTCCCCTTTTTCACCCATCCCTTCAACCTCCCTCTCATCTGGCAACCATTAAAATGTTCTCTGTATCTATAAGTTTGTTTCTGTTTTTTTGTTTGCTTATTTTGTTTAGATTCCTGGTATAAGTGAAATCATAGGGTATTTGTCTTTCTCTGTCTCACTTCACTCAGCACAACACTCTCTAGGTTCATCCATGTTGTTGCAAAATTGGCATCTCTCATATTGTTTTAAATTCCCTTGACCATATATTTCATTCACTTTCTCTGCCCAAGATGTAAGTATGGTATCATATGATCTCCTATTATCTCTCCACTTAAGAGAACTAAATTAGGATGGTAAGTATTCAATGAACTCGAACCTTATTAATGGTATTAAAATATTTTCCTTATAATTCTTTCACTAACAGAAGTTTGAGAGATTAATGTTTTAAAAATAATATGAACTATAGAAAACAATGCATTCTTCCAAGACTGAAAACATTAGAATAGCAAATAAGTGCCCAATAAGGGATCATTTACTTCCATATATTATGAACTCTAAAGCAGTCATACTTTAAAGTATACTATAAAGTACTCATATTTGGAAATGTAATTCTTGGAAAACCTACGACCGTGTATCATTCCTTCTTCTTAACCTGTAGATGGGACCTATGACCAGTTGATATGTTTTTATAATAATATATTTTTAAATACTCTTTGTTTTCTCTCTTTTGTGTATTAAGTACTCCTATTTGCCATTATTGTTTACCTTCTTGATGTCACCTAAGTCATACCACTGAGTTATTTATCATACCCCAAAGAGACAGGCAGGAGAATGATTACAAGTACATAATAGTAGCATACAGGGAGGCACTAATTGTTATGTAAAGTATCCACTTCTTTCCTGACAAAACAACATCCTAAACCATTGTGGAATATAGCATATATATTTCAAGTTATTTACCCTAAGATTTTATTTCACTGCATAACAATATAAAAACTTAAATCATTTGTCATAACAATTTAGATTGCATGTATACTTTCTTTTAATAATATATAATTCTTCTCAAAGTTCATTACTCAAGGTTGGAATTATGAAAGCAAAGCTTAGGAGTTAAATGAAAAATAAAACAGAATTATATAAGAAAATATTATCAGCTATAGATATTGCTTTAGACTTTCCTCAGTACAAAACACTAGATAATGCTAAAATATCTCTGGGTTAGGGGCCAATTTCAAAATACTACCAAACATCAGCCACCTGTATTTAGTTGAACCAAATGTTAAACACTGAGGCGATATATAATATTTACGAGAAATAGAACACTGCTTTTTGGCAAAAAGAAAAACATGAATAAAATTGGATATTATATTTCATCAGTTCACATTTTTTCAGTTACTAATACACTTTTTATAAAAACTAATAAATTAAGAACCAAAAAGAATATCAAACATTCTTTAAAATAATAATGACGTGTTCAGTAAACAAAATTGCATTTGGTAGTTTTTTCTGAATAAAAATAGTTTCAGAGAGAGTGGCACTAGTGAACTTGATGTCAGTGTCCTGAATGATGCAGGAGTTGTCATCTTTTGCATAGCTAACATTTTTTAAATTCATAGACTTCTAATAAGATTGTAACCTTCCGACGACATTTAAAATAAAATCTATTTTTCCTACTGGACACAATTTATCACTTTCTGGAAAATGTGTAGTCACAAAAAATGACTTTATTAGAAGCATTCAGTGAAATAGAGATGTTGTAGACTTTAGGAGGAAAATTTTAAAAAGACGAAGTTTGAAATAAATAATATTTCTCAGATAAGGCATTTCCTGTCCATTCATGAACAACTGGGTTTGAGAACCTCAAGGCAAAGCTTACTTCTTAAACAGTATCCTGTATAGCTGATAAGGGTTTTTATATTGACATTTTCTGCGGTTTTTCACTAGTCTCGTTTTAAAGCTATGGTTCCTATTGATCCACATCCCTATGTTTCCTTTTAGATATTCTTCTCAAGAAATACACTTTCATAGATTAGTAAATGTGTGCACAAAGAAAAAACCATGACGTCAGGAAAATATCATGGAACAACAGTAATAAGTATTATGCAAGATGTCTGTCGTGATCTGGAGAATGAGGATTTGAAAAGTTGGGAGAATGGGGAGAGATACAGTAAGTATGCATTTCTAAACTAAAAGAAAAAAAGGATATGTTTCCCAAATAATGGTATTTTTAAACCTTTGTGTATTATTTCTTAAAAGAATTTGGGGTTAATTAAATGTGGGGCTTTAGGCACCATGCCAGCTGTTCTCATTATCATATTTCCATATTTTTAATTAGTTGAAGAGTTACAAACAAGCTTTCCCCACCAAAAGAAATTACCATGTAAGCTAATTATTGATAACAAAATCCTGAAGCTACTAAACAGTCTGATGATCTAGTTTGTTTAAATTTTTTTAATTTCTCATGTTCTAAAATATGAGAATTATATGTATAAAAGGGAGTTTTGCGGTTATACTAGCTTAGATTGTCATTTTCAGAAGCTGAGCTGCAGAGTGATTAACCGGCTTGCCTAAGGTCAGAAATGCAAAACTACCATACAAAGATATTCAGATAACAAAGTCAGTATAGAGTGATTGCCTGTGATTTATTGTTAACAGTTCAAATCATTTCCTAACTCAAAGATAAAATCAGGTTGGAGGGTAAATACTGGTTACCCAAGACCTTACTCTTTATGTCCAGAAACAAAGATAAGAAGCAAAATAAAAGAATTAGACAAGTCCAATAATGGCCCCACAGAGAACAGGAACACTGATTCCTAAATTTTAAGCTGGTTAGAAATATCTTTTTTATAGACCAGTGTTTTGTACCATACACCTTATCACAATTATTCCCTTGAGGTACCTAGTAAATAATCAATTAAATAATACATCCATAAATACGTAAATATATATGCACATAAGTGTACATAAGTAATACTTTAAATAGTTTTATAAACCCATACTCACATAAGTTTAAAAAAATGCTACAAATCATCCTCCTAGGAGATTTCAACTGAAATATTAATTAGAACCTCAGAGTTCCTGCAGTTATTAAAGGCTTTGTGAATTCTGAGAAAAAGACACCTCAACCAGCCCTGTACACACAGATTTTAAATGTCACATTTACCATTTCTTTAACTTATGTTGATCTAGGAACCCTTTCTGTTACGCTTATTAACATGCTGTAGAAATAGTATCCCAAAGAGCATGTTTGGAGAAATAATGTCTTAAGCATTCACCTCTATGCACAAAACAATTTGGTCTGAAGAATTAAAACAAGAACGAATGCAATGAATGCTATACATGCTGCTTCTTTCTTCCATGTTAGTCTTTCTCTGCAAGCAACCCTCTTCCTGAGAAATTCCATGAACTCAATATGCTTCTTTCTTTTTAATTGAAGTATAATTGACATATAACATTATGTAATCTTAGGTGTCCAATGTAATGATTCAATATTTGTATGTATTGTGAAAAGATCATCACAATAAGTCTAATTAGCATCCATCACCATGTACGGTTACAATTATTTTTCTTATGATGAGAACTTTTAAGATTTACTCTCTTAGATATATTTCTTTTCTTATTCAGAAAGAAGTGTCTCTTAGTTTTTGCTCATTTCTACACAGCTTAGGAAGCAGTATAATATAGTAATTAGTGTGGAAAAAAGAAAAACCAACTTGGCTGACAAAACTGTGTTTCTAAGACTTGAGAGTCTAGTGAAGGCTAAAATGTATGAGTACAATTTTTAGAGATTGCCTTGAGCACCACACAATTTAATACAGTGCTCCATAACTCATAGAAAAGATTATTGTGAAGATGAAATGAGATACTTCATGCAAAGTTCTTAGCCCAATGCCTTACACAAAATACTCAGTAAGTAATAGTGCTGATAATAGCAATGTCCACTCACAAACTAAAGTGTGAAGTAGTCATTTTTTCCACTTTTATTTAATCAATTTTATTTGCCTTTTGATGCCCCACACCAATCCCAGTACCATGCCAGGGAGACAGGACATTCAACTAAATTTGATATCCATGGTTAGATTTTCATAGCATGGTTATAGTCAATAGTTTAATTCGATTTAAATGCTTAGGAAGGAGTTCAGATGCCTTGATTTGCCTTTCACAGAGGCTGCTACTAAAATGTCCATTGTTCCATTCCTTCATGCTTCATTAGTTTCAATGATTCTGTTGCTGCTTCTATGTACTATATGAGGCTGAGAAATGGCTATATTCCTATTTACATGCCAAATATGGGACTTGAGAATCCCATCTGACCTGACATACCATACCACAGTCATCATCTCTCCCAGATCCTGCCACTTTCACGGCACCATAACTGGGCAGCAGGATATAATAATTAGAAATTCTTTGAAGTTTTGAATAGCTCTAACCCTGGCATATCTTTTTGAGTATGTTTTCAACTATGTAGAGGTCAATTCTATCCAGTCTTCTAGACTTGTCAGAGGTCCTACCCAACTCTTTCTGTTTACCTTTTTATCTAACAGTGTCATCTCCTATTTGACTATGTTCTTTTTCAATCTAGGAATTATCTTCATACTCCACCCTTAGATTTTTTATTCTATTGTCATTATCTCTTGATAAGGAATACTGATCAGCCCTGGCAAAAGAGTGAAGGTGTCTCACAAACTGAGCCCCTGAGAAAAAGAAAATGAGGAGTTCAGAGGAGAAAAAACAAAAACAAAAACAAATAGGTTTCCAAAACAGACAAGGCCAAAAGAGCATTCGACAAACCATAAAGGACAAGGAATCAGAGATCCTGAACCTGAGAAAAGAAGACACAGGAGCAGTCAAGAAAAAGTAGGTCACAACTTGGGCCAGCTTCCTAAGACAATGTGGGATTGTCCAATGTTAATTTTACGTTCCAATCACTGCATATTACATGGATGGGGGCTCCTTGTGTTCAACATGTTTAAAAATAGTGATCAAGCCTTAAATATATGACAAATTTCATATCAGTGCAATGAGAAATTTCACTTGCTACCAAAGGAAAATTTAGAAAGATGATCCTAGAGGTTGTAGAATGTTTGTTCTTTCCCTCGTACAACGTCCTGTGTTTCATTTGTCTACTTAAACATTAGTGTGTCATGTGTTAGCAGAGTATGTTGAGGGGGGTCTTACAGAATGAAAATTAATCATAGTGGTGGAGTTTAACCTATTTATATAATATAGTCCAACCAGTTACTTTTATGCCCATACATATGTAACTCTTGCTATTAGTAAATTTCATAAGCTGAAGAATAAGAAGAAGGAACTGAAACCATTAGTTCTACAAAATTTCTATTGTTTATTTTACTCAGCACTCTGGATTGGTGCCTAGAAGTTAATTTTCAGAAATCCATCTTATAGGAAAGCATATTTACGTTTGCAGAGACCAAACCCCAGGGGATGAAGCATAGCATTTTGATGAAAGTGACAACAATCTCCAGATTGATGTGAGTGATATGATGAACAGATTTTATCATCGTGCTCCAAAGGTTGTTTTTTCATTTTATTTTGTTTTGATTTGTTTGACTTAGAACATTAGAAAAAAATTCTTTGTGCCTGAGAGCTGGTCCTTGTCACAGATACAAGTGGTTCTTGTCACAAAGAGTTGTACTTTATTGATATGATAAGCTTTAGGTATAACAAATTGCTATTTGTTTTCTATTTAGGCCATCCAGGATTTGTTTGTTTGTTTGGTTGGTTGATTTGATTTGTTTTACCTCCTCCCCTCCCTTTCTTAACTGCTTTTGCATTAACTGAGATTTTTTAAAACATTGCATTTTATTTTCTCTGTTGATTTTCCGTTACACATATTTCTTGTACTTTTTTGTGTGGTTAATCTAGGAACGATAACTTGCATCCTTAACTTACAACAGTGTACCAAAAATTATTATACATTCAAATATAATGGAAGAAACTAAAAATAGTATTCTTTCATTTACTCTGATCCCATATTTAGAGCCAATTTTACACATTTTACTTTTACATGTCTTATTAAAGCCATGAGCCATTATTTTTGATTTAAGCAATTCATTAAGTTTAAAGAATTTGAAAAAATATTTTTTATATTTTAGATATATTTTCCAGTTTTGATACTATTTGTTTGTGTAGATCTAATGTTCCATCTAGCATAATTTTCCTTCTATTTAAATTTCTTTAATATTTTTTGTGGGGATCTATTGGTAAAAAGTTCTCTCAGTTTTTATCAGAAAACATCTCTATTTTCCCTTCATTTATTAAGTATGTCTATGTCCTATAAGTAATTCTAGGTTGACAGTTTTTTCCTTTTAGCACTTTAAAGATGACATTTGTTTTGTTCTAGTTTGCACTATTTCTGATAAGTCAATAGTCATGCTTATTGTTGATCCTCTGTATATTGTGTGTCTATTTTCACCCTTTAGCTGTATTTAAGCTTTTATCTTTACTTTTATTTTCAAGCAATTTAACTATAATATTCCATGCATTCTTTACATTAAAAGGCTTGTAGACAATGGGCTTTTCGGATCTTTGGATTAAACATTTTCCACAAATTTGAAATTTTCCAGCCAATTATCTTTTAAATATTTTTCTTTCCCAATTCATTTTCTCATTCTGAGATTTCAAGTAATTAAGTTAGAACACATAATATTGTTCACAGGTCATTGAAGCTTCATTCACTTTTTAAAATCTTTTTTTGAGGTCTGTGTTTGTTTGGATGCCTCCTATTGCTCTGTGTCAAATTCACTGATCCTTTTTTCTGCAGTTTCCAATTCATCGTTAAGCCCGGCAGGTGAATTTTTTGTTCCATAACTGGAATATCTCAATTCTAGAATTTCCATTTAGTTGTTTAATAGTATGCATTTGTCAATTGGTACTTCTTATCTCCTCACTCATTGTGTCCATCATTTTCATTAAATTCCTAAGTACTTTTAGAATATTTGTTTTAAAGTACTTACCCACTAACTCCAAGATGTTTTTCATATCTGGGTCTATTTAAATTGATTAGTGTTGTCATTAGTTATGAGTAATTTTTTCTGCTCCATCTTTCAAATAAGTTTTTATCTTATGTTGATATAGATGTTATACTATTCAGAATCTAGATATTGTTATTTTTCTGTAAAGATTGCTGATTTTATTCTGATAAGTAGTTAATTTACTAGCAAAGTAGCTTAATACTTTCAAGTCATATTTTTAAACTTTTTTATGTCACATACAAAATAACCCTAACTCTAATGCTAAAGGTGTCCTACTCCTAAGATGTAGCCTTTTCAATATTTTGACTGAATCTTGAATGTTTCACGATGTCTCTTTGCTCTGGATCATCCTAAATCCCATATCTCCCAGAAATTTGTGACTTCCTAAACTTCTATTCAGAGCACAGCCCCCCAGTAGCTGTTCTGTTAGGTCCCATGGAGTTTCACCCTGTACAGGCTCAGCTTAGTAATTCACCAAAAACATAAGGGACCTTAGATTTCTGCAGCAGATTTCTCTGATCATTTTGCTTCTCTGAGGTACTCTGCACTGACTACCTGAACCTCTGAACTTAGCTCCGTCAGCTCAGCAGGACCACTCTGCTCTGTTTGAGTTTTACTTCGTAGACTTCAGTTTATTACCTGCATTCAAACAGAAAGCCTGAAAGATTATGGGCCTCACTTTGTGTGTTTTCCTTCTCTTAGGAATTATACTCATGAGCTTCCTGTTGTCCAATGGCTGAAAACATTGTGTAATAATAGATCAAATAATGCAATCATCTTAGAATCTTGTAGGTCAGAAGTCCAACAGAGGTGGACAGAAATAAGTTCAGTGATGAGACAAACCCAGGATAATGGTATAGATATCTGGTTCAAAGAGGAAGAAAATTGAAGAAAAAAAGAGTCACTGGTGACATGCAACTTCAAAATCCACCAGGCAAATTCCATTAGGTTTCAAAAGTTGAGAATAATCCTCTGTGGCTTGCAATTCTGTCCTTTGAGTTTGAAACTCCGATATCTAGGCTCATGTCTTTGCCCTCTAAGGTATCCTTTTTTTTTTTTTTCCCTATGAAAAATAGCTTGTGTTTGTCATTAAGTAGCTTTTCAATTTGTTTCTTGCCTGTAGACTTTTGGAGTATTTGACTACTTTCTTTCACTTATCTCTTTCCTTTTGGTCCAAGCTGGAAGTATTTCTGATGATATTAAATTCTCAAGAACTTTCTAGGTATCCCATGTATGTCATGGGATTCACTCTATTAGATAAGATAATCATCTACAGATCTTTTCTACATAATCTTCTCTCTATTTTTGATTTCCTCTGAGATGGCTGAGGGAATCTGAATCACACCATAATCTCTTCAATGAGCCATTTGTGTGACTGAATATTCTGACCTTTTGTTATCCTGAAGTTATAAGCAAAAAGTTGAGCAAAGCCTTGGCTTTTTCTTGGGAGCAATCTTTCCTGATAACGAATCCTTTTAGTTTAGGATCTTTTGCCATCTGGGCAGGCTAAGAAATTCCCAGATCATTATGTCCTGGTCCCATGTTAACAATTCTATCCTCAATTTATCTCTCTCATCTTGCATTTTACTCTAAGCAACAAGGAAAAAAAGACTCACCTTCAATGCTTTGCTTAGAAATCTCAGCTAAATATCCAAATTCATCAGATACTCACTTCCTTCTGGAAATTCACCAGAAATGCCTTTAATATCCATATAACTACTAACAGGAATTTCATGATTATTTAAGCTTTCTCTAAAGTGATTTAAGTTTTCTCCATAATGCTCCTCACTTCCTTTTGAGTCCTCACTGGTAGTCATTACTGTCCAAATTTTTACTAATAGTCTATTCAAGACCATTTTATGCTTTTTCTATCATGTTCCTTAACATTTTTCTAGCCTCTGATCACTGTCCAATTCCAAAGCCACTTATTTAGGTATTACAGTAGGACCTTCTTCTAGACACCCAATTCTGTATTAGCATTCTATTGCTGCTGTAATAAATTCCACTTACTTAGTGGCTTAAACGATGCAAACTTATTATTATATAGTTCTGTAGGTCAGAAGCCTGGGTCTTATTAGGCTAAATTAAAGTATTATCAGGGCTGTTTCTTTCTAGAGATCGAGGAGACAATCCATTACCTTGCCTGTTCCAGCATTCTTAGAGGTGGCTAGTATTCCTTGGTTCATAGTTCCTCTCCTTCACTTTCAAAGATAGCAACAATGGATTGAGTCCTTCTCACATCACATGTCTCTTCTCTTTTCCTCCTTTTTCTGTCTCATCTTTCTAACCCAGTTTAGAAAGGTTTTACTTGTTTAAGGATTCACATAATCAGGTTGAGCCCACCCAGATAACCCAGAAGGATAATCTCCCTTTTCAAGGTGCATCTGCAAATTCCCTTTTTGTCATGTAAGGTAATATATTCTCAGGCTCTGGGGATTAAGATACGAACAGTTTGGAGGGGAGCCATTATCCAACCAATCACAATTTGTTTCCTAACATTTTTGTAACCTTTACAGTTGTTTGCTGCAGAAGAGCTAGTCCGTTACTAGATATTCCACCATACCAGAAGTTGTAAATGAAGAATAGAAGTTTGTGAGATAGTTTTATGTCACCGTGCTTTTTGTTTTAAGAGGGACATCTTAATCTTATAGCCGATAGAATTTATTTCATTTATTTATCATATCATTTAATATATTCTTTGGGGAATGTCATATTTTATAAATTTGAAGAAATATGTTAATAAATCTCACTTCATCAACAAAGATTGAAATATTAGAATCCTGAAGATGTAAGTCTTCAAAATTAACATAATTCCAAAGCTGAAGAATAAAAAATAATTGATTGTAAACTATGTTTATTTTAATGCTATGTGATACTATTCTGCATACTAGTAGACAGAAATATTCACCATTTTGTCATAATCTGTCTTGAGTTACATAAATTTTGAATTATGAAAAGACTTTGGAAAGACAGACTCTGCATAACTGCTTTATACTAGTAAAACATTTTGTTATAAAGAATCCTGATCAAGATGTTACAGAAAACATCTGAAATAGAAAGATAAACATAAATAAAACATAAAATATTTTATAAAAATACAACAATTTTTTTGCATTGAATCTGTTCTAAGTATGTGATTAGTGAATTGTAGTAGAGGAAAAGATAATTGCTAAACTCCTTAAGAAATATGTGGGAAAGAGGATATGGTAATATTCTGTAAGTTGGCATTGGTTAAAAGTTAGAAAATGTTAATGCATTCATGCCAAAGTATGTCTAGAAGATGTGTAAAATACAGCAAAGGGCAGAAAAATAAAAACTTCATTACAATTAGTTTTATGTTTTATTTTAACTAGAAATAAAACATACTTTCTCATATTGGACAAGCTGGCTGAACTTGGAAAATCTTGATTAAATAATAAAAATAGAAAGAGAGCCCTAATTATCTTAAGCATGTAGCATCATTTCTGTCCAAAAATATTCTAAATTTATTCTGTGTTATTTTAAACACCAAGGTGTTTTGCTAAATTACAATATAAATATCAAACTCTGGAATTTTAGAAGTTGTAAATGAAATAAAACAAAAAGCAAGAGGATAAACTATTAATTGTTGCCCTTGACATATAATTAATAATGCCTTGCTTAAGTACGTAGAGTTTTATAATTTGCAAAACATGTTCATAATCCTC
>NW_006443138.1:199851-217012 GCF_000325575.1 Pteropus alecto | reverse complement strand
CTACAACTCTGAGACAGCAAAGTGAAGAAAAGGCTTAGGAAAGAGGGTGGTAGGATTTAAAGTTTACAGAAGACTTTTATTTTTGCTTCTAAGTCCATTTTTAACTTTTAATTCTTTGCTTTCAAATTCTGATAATGTTTGACTGAATGAAAGCTAAAAGTTTATGAAGGAAAATTCCTTGCCCCACTTTCTAAAATAATGTAAGGGCAGAATCGGAAATGCCTTTAACATAACTAATCCAAGTGATACAAAAGCAGAAAACAGAAAATGTCAATATTATTGAATAGAATATTTTATACAAACAAGGTACAGCAGGTAAAATTGATGGCAAACATAAATTTATGGCAAGGAAATCTCTTACCTGAATTCTTTCAATGTTATACTTGAGACCACCTAAACACTTAAGCTATTATAAAACGTAATTTCAGATTTATTTAAGAAGCCAGGTGTTTTCCTTCAAAGTCTCTGCTAACAAATTATGTAACTCCTTAGAGACTGATTGAATTATGTATTTTTGAAGAATGGGGATATAAGATATAATGTGTAAAATAAATTGACCCAATTACAATTACTTTGGTTAAATCTATGAAACCGTGCTATATTTTAGCAGAGATGATTCTCTAGGAAATCTTAAATCTGACAAATTCCTTTTAAGAAATTATCTTTCTTCTGGGTTTGATCCAGATTAAAAACAGGAGATGTGTTCTATTTTCCTTCTTCCTTTTTTCCCCATTCTTTCTACAAATTTTTGTGTAAGTAACCATCATGGCTATACAGCAAAGCTTTGGCAGTGAGATAGTCCCAAGTACTATAATTGGGAAGTTGGAGAGGAGAAGGAGGAGATGATAACTCCATTCAGTGTCATAAAATGTCATAAATGCTATAATACAGAATTCTAAAAGAAATGATACTGAAAGATTTCTCTTCGCTCAACACCCTTTTCTGGTTCCTTTCTGAGAGGACTTGTCTTAATACACTGGTATTTGATTTCCATTTTAACAGGAGGCAATAAAATAATGAAAAGTTAAAGAAAGGTAAAAGGTAAAGGTAAAGAAGAAATTAATATCTAAGTGTGTATTCTCATAAATTGGGAAAATACATTTGATGTCACTAGGAACAGATCTCAATAAAATTATTCAGTTTGGGAAGTGTTCTATCCCTGCTCAGGTTTTCGTGTCTGTTTTACCTAAATATTTCACTGCAGGCTTGGAGATACTGCTTCTATCAAGTTTTCTAAACATGCACATTAAGAAACCAGACTAAGATTTCCATCATAATGGATAACTTAATCCAAATTCACTAACGTTTGTTTTTCCAACAAGAGTGCAGCTAGTTTAATGTTCTGGTGTTTAAAAGTCATTCTGATTTTATGTCCACATATTTTAATGAGCTCTTTGGGAAGAGACAAATTTTTTCATTTATTTTTAATAAATTATTTTTACTTATCCTTAAATATATGTTTAAAATGAAATAACATTAATATTCGTAAAACAAATCACAATAAAGAATTGTTAATTTAAAATAAAAGTATCCATTGCATGAATTCACTGAATTTGCATTTATTAAAGTAATCTGTCTTTAACTTTGAGATTAGCTTCTTTATGATAGCTTCATGCAAATGGAGGTACATAGATATCTTTGCTTCTGGCATCACTGATTTAAAATATTTATGAGCTTATCGCTACTATGCTAAGACTTGAACATAGTATATATTTCATGTATCCTCATTCTATAAATTTATAAACAAAGGATTTTCTAATGTAAAAAAAGTAAAAAATAAATAAATCTCACCAAACGAGGAGACTAGAAAGTGCTATTCAGAATAATAAAATTCTACATGCATACCTCTGCTAACCACACATAAGGCCTAACTACAGATTTAGCATATACTTTTCTTTGGTAAATGGTACTGAAATCAGCTACCATTCACTTTGGTAGATGATACTATAGCCAGGTAGTTCAGAAGATCAATCTCTGAAGCTAACAGCCAAGAATAAGACCTAATCACACAATGGGGTGGGCAGGGGTCTAGTGGCCACACTGCTTTCATGGCTCAGCATTGAGGATGGTCAGGTTCAAATGCAAGCAGCTTCACCTCTGCCACAACAGAATCAACTAGATGCTTCTTTGTGCTTGAAAGGAGAAATGCCTCCTCCTACACCCCACCTAAATGAGACTATTTCCTCATTTTGTTCAAGTCTATGTCAAAGCTTCCTTTGACTTACTTGATTGACGGATCCCAGTATGGATTTCAGCTCCAGGCCAAATATTCTATATGTGATTTTTTTCAGGCTCAACTGCAGGCAATTACAAAGGCATTACCCAGCAGTCCTCACAGAGGAAAACTTCCCCTTCCACACTAGATTTGCTGTACAAACAGTGAATTGCAGTCTCTGAAGGGAGTGGCATTTGAGGATTCAGGCACCATTGCTGGCCATGCTTATATGCATATCTGCAGGCCTAGCCCAGGTTATCTTTGTTCAGAGGCCTCTTTTTTCTGGGTCCTTGTGGGGAACGAGTGGAGGGGAACCTTGAAGACACTTTTCTTGATTCTGTGTCAGTACTCAGTACTTTTCCACTCTTAGCTCTTTCTTCTCACCCTCTCCTGTGCCCACTGTGTCCATACAACTGTAGGAAGCTGTTTTTTCAGTGATCTCTCAATAGTGAGTCGCCCCCATGGCTATACCGTCCACCTTACCATTGCCCTGTGAGCCATTCCATGAGGGAAAATGGAAGGAGGGGAGAGGGAAGGTCAGTATTTTCTCTGGTTTAGATTTTGCTTATACTAGAACAGTAAATTATGAAAAGCTTGACTATTACTTTCATTTTTGGCTTGTTTTAAATTATTACTTAAAAAGCAGCTATTATGAATAATGCAGTACAGTGGAGCAGATAAACAGTATTTATGTCACTCATCACTGCACCCCTTGATGTTGGTCTTAATATTATTACCATTTATTTGTAAGCAAAATAAAATTCAGAGAAGCTAACTACCAAAGTTACAAAGTTAATTTCAGAATTAGAATTAGAATAAGTTCTATCACATTCAACGCCCTACATCTTTTTTTTTTGGTCTACTGCAGTATAGCTACTTTTCTAATAAATACATGCTCAACAATATTTGTTAAATTAAATTGAAATGTTCATATTCTTGATAAATAGAAGCTGAGATTCAGAGCTAGTCTAAAATTAGCTCACCTGCTTTTCTTCCAAAATCAATTAGACTATCTTGCCCAAGTTTCAGCAATCTGTTTTTCATGATTTAATAATATTTAGAGTTTCTAATTTTATTATAGAATTTTTTGTTGCACAGCATCAAAAGAAGTAAGGTGAACGAGATTTGAAGTGTCAGAAATGTCTTAATTCTGAATCATTGAGTCAGTCAGCCAGTCAATTAAAAGATAAACAATAATAAAGTAGAAAAAAAAATAGAAGGGGAGAAAAGGTCAGGAATATTTTTTTCTTCACAAGCATACTTGTTTCTGTAAATAGTTTTAATGAATCATTTTTAAATTGAATAAGAAACAGATGTCAGTTAATTAGAGATTTGAATTTAATGACATGGCTGCATAGGTATGGCACACCAAACATCTGTGTACTAGTACCTAACATTAACTTAATTTTTTACAGAAATCATTTACATTTTCTTCATTTTCAATAAATTGTTTTTCACCACACAAATAACATTGTAGCTGTGAAGTTGTTACCATCTACAGTTTTACCATAGTAAATTCTGCATTCTGTAGAAATCATGTGCAAGAATAACAAGCTACAATAAATTAATTCTAAATTATGTAGACATTACATTCTTTGAACCACGGGAGGAGATTTAAGGATTACTAGGATTAATAGGTCATACCAAATGCAATTGTAAGTGTCAGTTTAGGATTTGAGCATTTGCAGATTTCACTATTCCTGCTTTTTTTTATACTTGTGAAATACAAGAACAAGTCTAATGCTTAATGTCTAAGCAATGTATTTGGATAAATAATGCAATTTTATTCTCATTAAAAATCTAACTTAAAAATATATATGTATTTACTGAGTATTTAACATGTGTTAGGCCCTGGGTAAATCACTTTGAATATATTATTTCATTTGGTCCTTTAACAGTCCCATGAGACAGTAATGACTATTCACATTTACAAATAAGGAAACTAAGGTCCAGTAAGGTTATAGTAACTTGCCAAGAGTCACAAAGCTAGCAAGTGACAGAGGTGTATTTAAAAAGAGTTTTTCTGTTCTCCTGTTGCCCTCAACCTCTAGGTGCATTGCCTTTGAGATATTTGCCCTCTTCCTAGCAGGATTCAGTAAGTAGGACAGTTTCTATTGACCTCTTTTCTTTTAGTTACACAAGTCCATTAATTATAGAATTCAGGACTATTCAACTTACTTTATTATGCTACCCAAGGTCATTGTTTGGATCCAATTTTTAATACATATTTTAGGATTCAAGAGGAGTTGAGCCAACATCAGTAAATTCAAAAAAGCTGCTAAAATTCAAGCATATATGGGACAGACATTGGGACCTAGATCAAGGTTCTCCACATTCGGATTAAATACCCTCTGCTATTAGAGGAGAGTGATGGTAACTTGCTAGCAGCTCCTTGAACAGGGACCTAGGGAATATAAGACATTCTCCAGGTTCAAGTAGAGTACTAGAGAAAGTGGGTTTTGCTTTAAAACTAAGATAAATTTCTGTGAAGAGGAGAGTTAAAAGCACAGCCTTGGTCACTCTCCTGGTAAAGGGGCCCCCAGTGTAGTTCCTGAAAACTGGGGTTCCAGTGCCTCGAAAAGAAGAAACTGCTGGTTGAAACAACTTTCTATTTGGAAAAAAAAAAAGTGTCGTACATACAATAGAATGAAAAATCCAGTAGAGGACAAGGGGATGGAGGAGAGTCAAATTAAATGGGGTTGACCAGAAAGAAAAACATGAGAACCCAGACTGGAAAAACAAAGGCAAAAGCAGAGCTTTTGCAGAGATGCTAAGAACTAAGATGGAGATTCAAGAAGTGGAGAGGTAAAGAAAGGAATAGAGGACTATGGTGCCTGGGCTAGAGTCAGAACTTGCTGGAAGTGGCACAGAATTTTGCAATGGAAATCACAAAATTTTGCATTAGTGCCACAAAGGCCCTCAGAGCATCTTATCCAACAGTGAATGGTTCCACTGGTACTTGAAAAAAATTCTGCAGAATTTCTCTTTTAAGGACGAACTAAAATAACACACTATGTAAAAAAAGAAAATTAAAAAAAAAAAACACGAAAGATTACATACTGATCATTATATTTATGTAAAATTCTATAAAAGTCAAAGTGACAAAATTGATCAGTCATCCCTGATCAGTATTTTTCCGTACACGTGAAATCTCATACATTGCTATACATGTGAAATCAAAATAGCATAGTTTTTTGGAAAAGAGTTTGACATTTTATTAAGAAGTTAAACATATATCTACCATATCTCCCAGAAATTTCAAAAACTCCTATTCTTATGTATTTACTCAGGAGAAATATATGTCCACACACAGACTTACATCCAGATGTTCAAAGCAGTATAACTTAAACTAGCTAAACCTTGAAACAATTGAAATGCTGTGATCTGGTAAATGGATAAATAAATTGTGGTATATTAATATGAAGGAATACCACTCATTAATAAGGAGAAATTAACTACTGATACAGGTGTTAACATGGATGAACTAAAATATATCGTGTGAAAAAAAAAAAACAGAAAAGGTGATATACTGATGATTATATTTATATAAAATTTTATGAAAATCAAAGTGACAGAATTGATCAGTAATCACCAAGGGTCAGGAGTTGAGGGAGAATACTGTCCCTCAAAGGACTCAAGGGAATTTTTCAGCTTGGAAATAATTTTTATGTTGATTGTGGTAAAGGTTATATGTTGATTGTGGTAAAGGTTACATGACCATCTACATTTTCCCAAACTCATCAAACTCTAAATTTAACTTTAAAATTAGTGAATTTTATTGTAGGTAAATTTTACCTCAGTAAAGCTGTTGAGAAAATATTATGTATTTAATACTATGCATTAAAGTCACTTGAAATTATGTTTTTCTCTTTTGGTTATGCCACCAGCTTTATTTCATATACAAGGTCCATTTGTTTTAATGTTTTTAACTTCTTATGAATTAGTTTTTCTCCCATTTTGCTTTAATTTTATTTCTTCTTAAGTTATTAAATACATTTACATGTATTCATATTCACAGAAGCCTTGCTTCTATTCCACACTTTTTACACTGTTCGTTTTCCTCACCTGGAGGATCAATTACTACTGAATTTTTGGTTTTCTCTTTCATCATTCCTTTTAGAATACCTAAACGTTCTTCCCCCTTAATTACTTACAAACCCTTCCTTCATTACTTAATAGGTAGAATATTATAAATAACATCAGCACTTTGCTTATGTTACCTAATAAGATATTCTGTAAATTACTCTAAATAAGTATATGGAAATGTCTCTTATCTCTTTTACCATCTACAATACAAATATTAACCTCAAGCAGGGGGAACATAAACTGTTTAGAAAATAGAGTAAGCTTGCTGATAGTTGCATAGGTTTCAAATGAGAGTAGAATTATGTCACTTTTAATTTGAAGATTGGGAAAAAGAAAAGATAAAGGAAAAGGACATACTACTTTATTTTCTTTTTCGTATTAGATAATAAATATAACAAATATAAACACACAATGTATTGATGTAAAAAAAAATTAGAACACAACTACAAATCTATAAATACCAAAATATAAAACATAGATATTTATACTTTTTATCCAGTAACCTAATGACTAGAAATGTACTCAAAATATAAATTGACAAAAATACAAAATGACTTTTGCGTGATGAATTTTTGTGCCATTAATGGTGATTGTAAAAGACTGGCTATAATCTAAAAGTCCTCAGTAGAACAGGGCTGTTTGAATAAATGATGATACATTCAGACAGTGGAGTACCACATATGGTAAAAAGGGATAGGAAACATTTCCATACATTTATATGGAGTAATCTACAGAATATTCCTTTCATGAAATTCTTTTTTGCCAAACCAATCAGTATAGTTCATCTGGCCAAGAAAAAATAAGAAATATTGGTTCCTATTGGAATGTCATGGAAATAGTCCTTTGAGACCCTGAGTACTTAGTCTGAGAAATTCCTTTATTGGACATTAGGAAATAGTCATCATAAACTATCCATTAATTAAGTAATTTACTTATTCACTTAATAATCACACAATGTAGTGCTGAACAGAACTTAGAATTTATCTAGCCCTATGTATCCATTTTATAGATGAAAAACTTGAGGACTGAGGGTTTACCACTCTTCTATAACATTTTAATTTAAGAATCATGTCTGCAAGGAATCCTCCATATCCTGTTTAATATTTTTTGACGTCTGCACCTGAAACACTAGCTCTTTGAAAAAATGGAAAGTCAAATTTTAAAAATTTGCAATATACATATGTTGTATCCTATGAATAATATATGTTTGATACATTGTATTCTACTCTTTTTTTTTTCTTTAAATCATCTCTTCCTTCTACTCATCACTTTTGTTTTAAATTCTGAAATCTTTGATTAGATGTGAGTTACTGCTTCAGGTTTCTCCATTTCTTAGTAGCACAACTGGTTTCAATGAACATTTTTTTTTTTTTACTGTTACAATTTTTCTGTCTCATAGCTTACCTTCACTGTATCAGGAATTCTGAGGTTGTCTTTTTATTCGACTAATCCATGATTGAAAAGTTTTAGTTGTTCCCATCTCACAAAAGGACAAAGCAGTCTGGCTGTACTTTCTTAAAAGAAAGTACACCTTACCAGTAATATTTCCTTATGTGTATTGCCCTTGGGCTGCCTAACTTGACCTCCTCCTTAGCACTTAAGACTTTTTCTCACCAAATATATATTTCTCATAGAAAGATAACTTTTCTGGTATTATAACATTTGTGAATTTATATCTGGCACATATTCACCACACAGTTGTATATAACCCATAAATGTGAGTGAAAAAAAAAAACTGTAAAAACACGAGAAAATGGAAAGCAATGTAACATTTAGTCATAGGCTACCATTTATTGACTGCAAGAGACTCTTAGCATCCTAATGCATATTAAAAGTCCAATGCAAACCTACAGTAGGATTGCATTAATGTATTGAATGAGACTTTGGCTAACGAGTAGCATAGACTCAAACAAATATCTGGCATCAAAATATACTACCCTACTTACTTACTTCCTTTACACCTAATTTGAATTGTCTACTTTCTCCCATCTCAGAGGGACAGATTGATGATACAGTGGTAACCTTGCCAGTACTTTTCGGCAACCTAGTGAGCCCGGAGTGACATTCTGCTACATTAAGTGTGAAGGCTTTGCAACTGGGAATGTGGTTTACTAAGGACATTTGTGACACTGTGGATTATATGTGGAACATCGACTTGGTCCCTAAAACACTGTAAAATTAATATTTTTTTTTACAAAGACAGCTGGACATCAAAGGCAATTCTGTGAGTGCTGCATTTCTTATATTATTCTGCTATGCTATTTTTGCCTTTGCTATAAATAGCATAAAAAATGAATGGCAGTTTCATAGTATAAAAAAATTGGAGCATTCTTTACATTTATTTATTGCATTCTTATAAGTCTTAAAACATGAGGAATGACAACATAATTACATCTTGCTTTACCCATAATGTAAAAGTAATTTTTTTAGTACCTCTACTTTATGTGTATAAATCCCTTAGTAATCTCAGATGAATCATCAAAAGGCAGATATAAAATAACTTACAATTATTATAAAGAAGTTAAAAATATTTGAGAAATAAGGTTGTAATTTAAAAGAACTAAAACACGTTCTAAAGTGAATCACAGTATGTTTTATTAAGGCAAAGAGAGTTTCAAAGATAGTTTAACTGAAATTAAGACATTTTTGCTTTTTAACCAGGATTTTCTCTTTTAAAGATTTTTGTGATTTCTTATCCAGCTCTCTGAAACTTCCTAATATATCAGAAAGGGGTAGTGTAACTTCTTGATACATCACAAAAGACATTTTGAAGGATTTTTATCCATTAACTCTTTGTCTTGCTCAAGAAGTGTTATCTGTTTACTGCTGTTAATAATTTCTCAGCATTAATAATCAAATATGTCTCAAATTTGACTCGAAACCTAGATTTCTGAATAATAAATCAAATTCTCTGAATCTTAACTGAATTTTGGTGATATCCTAGAAATACAAGTAGTATTTCCAAATCAGTATATTTGATCTTCATTTATACACATTTGCTAAGTATACAGATGTTTTTCACAAACCCATCCACCTGAAAACTTGATCTATTTGGCTACTGGAAAAAGCAATTCTAAGCACACTCACTAATTTCCTCTTCATAAAGGGACAGAATAGTAGGCCATAGCAATATAATTCATTTAATTTATTTAAACTCAAATAATCACTACTTTGCTTTTAACATAATTGAATTAAATTTAATCCAAACCATTTAAAAACTGGTGAATTAAATTTAATCCAAATCATTTAAAAACTGGTGATTTCTGATTTTTTTTTGTTAAATTCAAAATTTAACAAAACCTTACATAAAAACACATTAAATTAATAGATATTTATGTAGCACCTATAATTTGCTAGATAATGCTTGATATATAGATAATTCATTAAAGAAATATTTGAGAATTAGTTGTTTCACTTTTTTTCCTGCAACAATGCTAAATTAAAAAAAAAACAAACTTCAAGATCTCAAAGGATTACATCAAGAAAATTTATTTCTTGATTTTTATAAATTTATATGCTCAGTATTATAGATTAGTTGCAGTTTTGCTGATATTGAGTAGGCTCAGACTGGCTTATCTGGACCAGATGGACCTTAGATTAGAATTGACTTTAACATAGCTTCATTACAGAATTCAGGTTGAAAGATTAATGGCTATCTGTTCTACTGATGGAGCAAGGGGTAAGCTCCCTGAGTCTTGGTGGACACTTGCCATGTCTCTTAATACCTTAGATCAAAACTGGCACAAGTGTCATTTCCACATTTCATTGGTTAATATGTCATATGGTCAAACCTGAAGTGAATAGTGTGGAAAAGTATACTCCACCAACAGGGGAGGAATGGCAAGAGGAGGTAAGAATGGAAGAATTACAGTAAAAAAATGTAATTTACCACACCTTGAAACAATCTTTATCAGTTCTCAGGAAAACGGAAACTTGAATATAATCTGTTTGTCCCACAGAGGACACAAATATGACAAGGTAAAAATGAAGGTTAGCAGTCATGCTCTTCAAGTCAATGTTTCTAAACCCTGGCCACACATTAGAATCACCTGGGGAGACTTTGTTTTTTCATTCGTTTTATTACCAAAGCCCAGGTTATTCCCAAAGATTTGCATTTAATTTTTATAAAGTGGGGCTTACGCATCAGTATTTCTTTAAAAGCTCTCCAGATGATTTTAAAGTGTAGCCAGGTTTCTGAAAGCCACAAGGATACATTTCTAAAAAATGTGCTTTTATTAATAATGTCTTCTTGTCTCAGAAGTTCAAAAACTCAGATGTTGTTAAGAAAGTCAATTCAAGCAGATAAAGATGGTTTTGATGCGATCAGCTGTCACTTCTCATACAGCCAATTATATCCTTTAAAGTCTGGCTACTTATTTGACTGAAATCTAAATGGTTTTCGATAAAAAGTATTCTCTGGTGACTAGGTAGACACAGAATATGCAAATATAACTTCTTTGTGGTATTTGGAAAAAAACAAAGTTGTTTGGCAGTCAGTGACTGGGAAAAGTATCAGAATGGAAACATTGCACTATCAACTTTTTTTCTGTTCTTTTCCACCCTTTTAGTGTCCCAGTCCACCAAACATCCCCTCCTCACCATTGGTCCACATTTCAATCACTTTTCATAGCATCTAGGCACTCCTAACCATGACCTCACTTATGGCTCAAGGCCTACTTGTCGGATTTTACTCAGTATAAATTTCAGAATCTTTTGGGGTACAACTGTATAACTACATATAGACCTAGAATAGGAAAACAAAAATTACATCCTTAGTGTTTCTCTAAATCTCTCAGACTTGTTTTCTGTATCTTCAGTTTGTTATCTGTTCAATAATGAGCTTTAAAAAACTGTTTCTGCTTTTTTACTTAAAATAAATTTAATTTGTTTCTTTTTGCAACAAATCTACTATATTGGAATTATGCTATCCTCTTCTCTATATAGCATTCATTTATTTTAAAAATTCACATTCAAATAATGATTTAGATAGCACTTGCATTTCAACAAAAGCTTTCGATGACTTAAAAAAAATTCAAGACTGTGAGAATTACTGACAGTATGACATGAATGCTTGAAGTCTGAGATATTCCTTGGGTGGAAAACTTTGGAGTACTATTCAGATTGCATCCAATATTCACCTCAAAAGCCTATAGCATATATAGAACTATATCTATTTCAAAATTTAAATTAATTGCTTCAACACCACATGCTCAGGTGAGCAGAAAGTTCAAAATCCCTCTTGGAGATTTTCCTACTCCGGTAAACATATGTATGTTCTTATGTATGATGAACTGATTCTGCTTGCTCATATACCATCATGCTGAAGCTGTACTTGAAGCACAAGTCCTCTGAAAAAAATCGTCTTCTGCGTTCAAGATGTATTTGTGCCTCTGCTGTTCTTGCCATCATCTATGGCTTAGAGATCAACTTTTCAGCTGCTGAGGTTCTTTAAAGGAGAATGACTCTCTCTTTTTGTGTTACACGTGGGTGTAAAGTTTACCAAGCTTTATAGCTCACTGCATTACACATTTATGCTTAGCCTTTATTCCTGAGGGAAACTGCCCCATTCCAAATTTCCAGACTCACAGAGGCTAGAGTCTCAGTCAGTTTTCTTTTTGGTGATCCTTATTGTCTTTTCTTGCCAAGAAACTTTAGTTGAATCTCAAAAAAATAAAATAAAATAAAAGTAACAAATATGTTCCCTATTCCTTTGTTCCCAAAAGGTAAATGGTCCCAACACTTGTTTTGTATATGTTTGGGGTTTTTGTTTGTTTGTTTGTTTTTAATTTCTGCCCAGTGATTAGCTCTGGTATCAGGGGGAAACAGGAGGAAGAGTTACTTTCTTCCTCTAGAACAAATGTTCAGATATTCAATCTCCTTTCTCCACTGAGACACAGGACTATAGGCAATTGCCAAATTTGGTTATTGTGTAGGTTGTGTATGATATTACATGTTTAGTGCTTTGGTGGTATATCGTGTGCCATCTATCAAGCTGTCCTTGGGTGGCATCAGAGTTGTGCAGCAAAATGCAGTTATATACTTTATTTCATTCCAACTCCAGCTCCTACTTCATCTCCAGCTCCTACTCTTCCATGTAGAATCTATTTCTTACCTGAGTGCTCACTGTAGGGTTTAACTAAAGTTGGAATTCAAAAAGAATTATACTTTACATGAGCAGGCGCATAAGGGCTTTGAAAGTGCATTTACACTGTAGCAGTCACTCATTAGGCCTTACACACACACACACACACACACCATCCCCACCAGGGGTCTCCATGACTCACCTCATAGGACATTTTAATGAACCATTCTTCTTCAGCATGACACCAGGGAACAAGAGATCAGGCTTCCTATATAGGAGAGGAGAATGCACTCTGCCCAAAGAGCATAGGTTTTGGTTGTTCTGACCAGCTCTTGATGAAAAAATCTCAGGGCTCAGAGCAAGGGCACAAATAGAGGCCCATATATTTGATTATAAATCAAGCTAACTAACCATTATACAAAAGGATTAACCTTCTACCTTGTCAAATGTATCTTCAAAACAACTTGGAAGGCCAGATTTGATCTTAGAAGTTTCCAGACTGTTTGGATCTCCCCGGTTGTAATGGAGAGAGTTAGCACTGGGGCACAAGCCCTCAGACCGGGCTCAAGGTAATATAGACAGGGAATTCTAGGGTTCCCAGTATCCATAACTAGTCTAGGAGGGGAAGGGGCATGGTCCCTTGACTATCTGACATCTGTGGAGAGGTGTAGCCAGAAGAGGGCCGGAGCAGAGCCTCTAAATTGCAGTGCCCACAGTTGTCTCTTGCCTGAGGCCTAAAGATAGAACTGGAGGGGATTTTTTCTGCATAATAGATAGAGAGGAGTTGGAGGCCTATGGGAAAATTTGGAAAATTAAGAGCAAAGCAGATAAAAGAAGGGAAGTTCAAGATAGGAATTAAAAGGTGGTAAGAGTCAGAGGCTAGGTGAGGAATGATGAAGACACTCTCTTTGATCAAATATGAGTCAGGCTCCTCTGAGTCCACTTTTTGACTAGGTCTCACCTTAGGGCTGTGTCTTTGGCCCACTTAGGATAGTTTTAACAAGAATCCTGCTAGTCATTTTAATGAAAATCTCTCATCTTCAATATCTAATCAAATTCTTCATATCCATCTTGAATATCTTATCACCCTGGCCTTCCTCCAATGAGAGCCCTGTTGAGTAGGTCTAGCAAGAACATACGATGCAATATACATATGATGTATTATTGAATCGTACACTAAAATCTATTTAATTTTATTAACCAATGTCACCCCAGAACATTTAATTAATAAGTAAGTAAGTAAATAAATAAATATTTAACCAAAAAAAAAAGAAAGAAAGGAAGAAAAGAAGAAAGAAAAAAGAAAAAGAATTCTACTAGAGTTGATATCTCTTCCTAGCAATTTTTCATCCACCGACTCCCACCCTACTTCTTGACAATAAATCTGCACTTGTTTTTGTTGTATTAGGAGTTGAGCCTAACCCCTCCCCACTGTTGCAAAATTCTCATTGTATAAGGTCCTTCTTGAATAAAATTGTCCTTACATTCTTTAACAAGTATCTGAATAATTTTTTCATTAACAGTTTCCTAAAACTCAACAGCAATTGAACAGCAACAAAAACAAACAAACAAGCAACAACTAAAAACATTTTAACAATGGTACTGCTTATAGTAGTTGTGAAATTTTTTAAGAAGCAATGAAAATGGGTTTGGGAATGTACAGAGCAAGGCAAAGCAACCTTTTATAAGAGATGCTCAAAGACGAATAAAGCAGAAAAGTATAAGAATCCAAAGAGGAAACAAGTACAATGAAGTGGTTTTTGAAACAGAACCAGTTTACACAAGGAGTTGAATTTTTCTAGGGCTCCCTTAGCTTCACCTAGGGGAGAGAGAAGCACATAAAGATCAGACACTCAGAAAATGCTGGTATATCAACAACTACATGTCAATGAAAAATGAGAATTCTTTATTTCTAACATATATTGATCCTACATTTTTAAGTGAGTAAAAATGTGCCTTTTTACCAAATTTAATACTAATAAAATACTGTACAGAAAAAAAAGTCTTCCCTCTGCCTAGCCACTCATTTTCCCTCACTGAAATAACTATTGGTGCCAGATTCTAATAACTCCTTCCAGAGATAGTATGCATATATATTTTAGGCATATTTATATTTTCCTCCACAGTTATAGCAACCGTATATACTTCTCTGTGCCTCAGTTTTACACCTAAAGGTATTTCTTAGTGATCCTTCCACAAGAGTATATAAAGTGTTTCTTCATTATTTTGAACGAGCTTCATAGATTTAGTGAACTGAGGTAACTTAACTAACAAATTGTCTATTGGTAGAATTTCGTATTCGTGCCTCATACCTGTAGGATAAAATCCTAGGAGGAGTATTTCTGAGACTGTTGATAGACATTGCTAAGTTATATTTCAAAGAAGATATGGCTTATTAGGTTATAATTTAGCAAATATTCACTCCTCTTCCCAAGCCCTTGTGGTACAGACAATGTGATTTGCTTGGACTAGGGGTGTGATCAAAAGTTACAATGTGTCATTTCTAAACTGAGGCCTTACAAAGATGGCATAATTCCCTTGCACTCGTCTAATCTGCTAAAGGAAAACTGTTTCTCTACTCATATTTCCGACACTAAATATATGGGCATTCCACACCAGAAAATTCTTCAGTTCTCTGGAGATACCAAATAGGTGTCCTACAATTTAATTCAATTCTCACACTAACTTCCCAGTTAGGAAACACCCCACAGGTAAAGAGCTCAGTACCAAAAGGCTGTCCCCATTTCAGATACAGATCACAAGTAGTGATTTCCCAGGTTACCGTCAGTACTGCCTAACTTAGCTAAAAATATCAAAGGTTCCCAAAGGCTTCTTCGGGTTGGGTAATCTGCTATAATGGCCAGTAGAACCCAGAGAATCACTTTTATTGACATTTACTATTTTATTATCAAGAATATTATAAAGGATACAAATGAACAGCCAGATACACAGCTTGAAGACCGATGGGTCTCAGTGAAGGAGCTTCTGTCCCTATGGAGTTGGTGTGTGCCACCCTCTTGGCATGTAGAACTTGCTAACCAAGGGGTTCTCCAAACCCCACTGTTAAGAATTTTTACAGAGGTTCCATTATGTAGGCATGATCGATTAATTTGTTGGCCATGAGTGATTAACTCAATCTCTAGTCTCTCTTCCCTGCCCAAAAGTCAGGAAGTAGGTAGGGTTGAAAGAGGCAGAATCAGCTATGAGCCCTTGGTATTTCTGGCAACAGCCTCCAGTCTTGTAGCTATCTAGGGGTCCCTAGGCACTAGTCATATCATTAGCATACAAAAAGAACACTTAGTGTTCTGGAGATTCCAAAAGTCTTAGCAGCTCTTGTATAAAGAACCAGGGACTAAGACCAAATATGATAATAAAAGATGCTCTTATCTCTATCAATCAGTAAATTACAATTGTTTTAGGAGGTAAGAACCAGTAACAGAGTCAAATATATATTTCTTATTATATCACAATATCAAATATGCCATAAGGAGAATATGCCTTAGGGGGCTGCTGCTTCTTCACCCTGGAACCTAGAATAAAGACAATTGGGTAACCTTTCCCTGTGTCGTTCTAACATAGTGACACAAATCCTAGCTAATATAGTAACATAATATTGAGAAAATAAAAACACAGAATATCACTTTTACTAGCGCATTCAATGTGCCAACATTTTTTATTTATCAGTGTTCATCATAGGGTCCAGCATGATTCCACATATCTTTCTGTTCAGTTACTTAAATCTGAATAGCAATATTGGCCTCCAAATGTACAATTTAAACTTTTTGGTTAATCTTCATTATGTTTCTATAAAGCCATTTTTCTAGTTTTTTAAGGTCATGTTGAGCATCAGTGTTACATTTTTCTATAACTCTGCCCAACATACAGACTGTCAGCCTTTTTGTGACCATCAGGATGAATTTGATGTGATGCCGGCTGACCACTAAAACTACTGAAATCACTAGCTTGATTATATTTTCCTGTAACTCTTGTTTATGGTATGTTTCCTACATACTTTGAATTTCATTATGACTATCATATGCAAATGACTTGAGACTCTTCTTCCTATCAGGATAGGAATACTACTCTCATGTGGAAGAAAAGATGCTTCTTGTCTTCTCCTGCTCACTCACCTTAAAATGATACACAGACTAAGGACTTGCTCTCTATCAAGAAAGAGAGAAAGCATTAAGATTCATACAGAGTTCAAAATGAAAACAAACACACATGCCATCAATTTACTCTATCATTTTTGATCACTAGAACATCCTCCTTGGAAAACTTTAATTACAAATTTTGCATTTTGGAAAGGCATAAGGCGTTGCTTGTACTTTCAGTAGTGACAAATATAAAGTTGTTTCAAATGAGCAAAATTTAGGCTTCCGTCTCTATACCTCATTAGCATTAGCAAGTTCCAGTCTCATAGCAACCCAGATCTGATGATGAACACCTGCCAGCCCAGATGGTTTAGGGAGAAAATTTTTAGCTAAATGGAATAAAGTTCTGTTGGTGAGCTGTCCAAGCCATTATTTAACAGAGATGCGGCAAGAGCTCTGAATGCTATTATTGTGGAATCTTAACAAATGAGTATCTCCAAGTTGTCATGTTCAATTGCCATCATTTCTAATGTCTAATGCCCCTACTTTTTAGATTTGTGCAAACAAGAAATAGTCAATATGTCTCTGTATCTTTTACAAATAATGTTGGATGTCAATTGGTATGGACACGGCATTGTGGCAAAATCAATAGCATCTGCACAATTATGAAATAAATTATGTTTA
>NW_006443138.1:196040-199564 GCF_000325575.1 Pteropus alecto | reverse complement strand
TAGAACTTGCTAACCAAGGGG
The DNA here is from genome assembly GCF_000325575.1 of Pteropus alecto. Lineage (NCBI taxonomy): Eukaryota > Metazoa > Chordata > Mammalia > Chiroptera > Pteropodidae > Pteropus > Pteropus alecto. The sequence continues at coordinate 199,543 of NW_006443138.1, read as the reverse complement.
TTCTCCAAACCCCACTGTTAAGAATTTTTACAGAGGTTCCATTATGTAGGCATGATCGATTAATTTGTTAGCCATGAGTGATTAACTCAATCTCTAGTCTCTCTTCCCTGCCCAAAAGTCAGGAAGTAGGTAGGGTTGAAAGAGGCAGAATCAGCTATGAGCCCTTGGTATTTCTGGCAACAGCCTCCAGTCTTGTAGCTATCTAGGGGTCCCCAGGCACTAGTCATATCATTAGCATACAAAAAGAACACTTAGTGTTCTGGAGATTCCAAAAGTCTTAGCAGCTCTTGTATAAAGAACCAGGGACTAAGACCAAATATGATAATAAAAGATGCTCTTATCTCTATCAATCAGTAAATTACAATTGTTTTAGGAGGTAAGAACCAGTAACAGAGTCAAATATATATTTCTTATTATATCACAATATCAAATATGCCATAAGGAGAATATGCCTTAGGGGGCTGCTGCTTCTTCACCCTGGAACCTAGAATAAAGACAATTGGGTAACCTTTCCCTGTGTCGTTCTAACATAGTGACACAAATCCTAGCTAATATAGTAACATAATATTGAGAAAATAAAAACACAGAATATCACTTTTACTAGCGCATTCAATGTGCCAACATTTTTTATTTATCAGTGTTCATCATAGGGTCCAGCATGATTCCACATATCTTTCTGTTCAGTTACTTAAATCTGAATAGCAATATTGGCCTCCAAATGTACAATTTAAACTTTTTGGTTAATCTTCATTATGTTTCTATAAAGCCATTTTTCTAGTTTTTTAAGGTCATGTTGAGCATCAGTGTTACATTTTTCTATAACTCTGCCCAACATACAGACTGTCAGCCTTTTTGTGACCATCAGGATGAATTTGATGTGATGCCGGCTGACCACTAAAACTACTGAAATCACTAGCTTGATTATATTTTCCTGTAACTCTTGTTTATGGTATGTTTCCTACATACTTTGAATTTCATTATGACTATCATATGCAAATGACTTGCTTCTTCTCTTCCTATCAGGATAGGAATACTACTCTCATGTGGAAGAAAAGATGCTTCTTGTCTTCTCCTGCTCACTCACCTTAAAATGATACACAGGGACTTGCTCGGACTTGCTCTCTATCAAGAAAGAGAGAAAGCATTAAGATTCATACAGAGTTCAAAATGAAAACAAACACACATGCCATCAATTTACTCTATCATTTTTGATCACTAGAACATCCTCCTTGGAAAACTTTAATTACAAATTTTGCATTTTGGAAAGGCATAAGGCGTTGCTTGTACTTTCAATAGTGACAAATATAAAGTTGTTTCAAATGAGCAAAATTTAGGCTTCCGTCTCTATACCTCATTAGCATTAGCAAGTTCCAGTCTCATAGCAACCCAGATCTGATGATGAACACCTGCCAGCCCAGATGGTTTAGGGAGAAAATTTTTAGCTAAATGGAATAAAGTTCTGTTGGTGAGCTGTCCAAGCCATTATTTAACAGAGATGCGGCAAGAGCTCTGAAATGCTATTATTGTGGAATCTTAACAAATGAGTATCTCCAAGTTGTCATGTTCAATTGCCATCATTTCTAATGTCTAATGCCCCTACTTTTTAAATTTGTGCAAACAAGAAATAGTCAATATGTCTCTGTATCTTTTACAAATAATATTGGATGTCAATTGGTATGGACACGGCATTGTGGCAAAATCAATAGCATCTGCGCAATTATGAAACAAATTATGCTTATATTTTCATATTTGCTTTGAAATAAATCCAATCCTGATTCTTCTAATGAATGCGCAACTATCCAAAAAAAACTTCTGAATAAGATCTTAAATAGATATCGATCGAGTCAGCTAGTCCAGGCCACAGTACTTTTCCTCATTTGAACTAGAACTTTAGTGTTTGTGCCATCCAGTTGGCAGAGGGAAGCGTGTGGCAGGGGAGAAATGGCTGGATGAAAAGTCAAAAGTTCTGGGCTGTCAGTCATATTTGTTTTGTTGCTGCTGTTTTTGTGACCTTATTAAACCACTTAACCTGAGTGTTCTCGTCTATTAAATAAGTTTGTATTAAGTGACTATTTGGATTTATTTCTAATGTGGAAATAAAACTTGCTTAATTATTTTCATATGTGCATAGTTTCTTTACATAAAAATGAACATTTCACGATAAGTATTTAATATCTCCAACCAGTGGCACAAAACTTTGTACACAACTTATGCTCAACAAATAGTTTCCTCATCAATTTCTCCTTCAGTTAGTGGAAATCACAAAGATCTTGCATTTAGATGGAGGATTTCTATTTACAAACTGTGATCTTGGGCAAATTACCCAAGTTCATTGAGCCTCTATTTCTTCATCTCTACTTTCCTCATGAGGTCGGTAAGAGTGCTTAGCAAATATTTTTCAATTGCAGTTGACATTCAATATTATTTTATATTAGTTTCAGGTGAACAGCATACAGATTAGACATATGTAACTTACAAAGTAATCCTCCCAATTAACCTAGATGTCATACACATAAGTGTGTACTCAGTAAACATGATTTCCTGTGTCTTGCCTTCTATGGTTGTTAGCATGGAATTTTGCATAGAGTTGATATTTGGGTGATATCATGTAGTAATAAAGAAAACCAGAAAGTTCATAATTGTACAGATGCTACTGATTTTGCTGCAATGCTGTGTCCATACCAATTAACATCCAATATCATTTGTAAAAGATACAGATACATACTGACTATATGGCTCTGCTGCTTCCTCTCCTTGCGCCCTCTGCAAGTTATTTAGTCTTTCTAGTTCTCAGTTTCTTCACCTTTAATGGAGACAATGTTAGTATACAATATACAGGACTTTTATAAAGAGTAAATGAACTTACACATGTAAATTCCTTAAAGAGCACCAGACAAGCGTTACTTAAGTTTAGATCTTAGTATCAACTAAAAAAATACCCATTACTCAGTGTTGCAAAGGAAAATACACTTGATATTTTGTTCAAGATGAGCATGATAATTATCCTTGAATTTGGTGGATTATATAAAATATACATTCTATAAAATAACAGATTGTGTACTTTTAAAACAAATCTTTATAACTTACTTTAGTTAATTATATGCTAATTAATGTTCTAAAGGAATGCAAATAAATTTCTTATTTATTCTCTATACATGTGTTCACTTCTATCTTTTTAATCCTTGTATATTGCATACTTCTTTAAGATATGCTAATGATGGTCTAATCTTTTTAATGCCATTAAAGTCTGCCAGGTTTTTCACTTCTATGACACATGAAATTTATAAATATAGTCTGTGCACTTTTTAAAATCTGTTTAGCTCTTGGCCTCCCATTTACTTTCCTTAGGATTGTGCAAAATGCTCAAATGTGTGTGTTTTCTCCTAATCTGGCAGTCAGTTCAGGTTTCTGCATGTGCTAACTGTCTGCAAAGGCTAGCACTTCCTGCTCTCCAGGACAGCACAGGTATTTGGCCACAGAATGTATGTGTGTCGGAGGGGGGG
>NW_006443138.1:187679-195963 GCF_000325575.1 Pteropus alecto | reverse complement strand
GGGAAGGGGAGACAGGATAGGAATGGGGAGGTACACAGTACACAGGACATTGGGGGTGCCTGTTGGCCAAGTGGAAGGATGCACACACAAGTCACCGCCAGTGGCCCATGAATGGGCATCCTGATGGTATCAAAATAGAGCAGTTAGTAGGAGCTTCATGTCTTTGATGCCTTCCAAGATCCCAGGCTGCTGTTCTCTCAGCCACTCCTGCTCCCTAATGATACAACACACCTCACTATCCTAGATGGAGCTAGAAAGAAGTGGGACACTTTGGCAGTGTCCAGCACAGCTGGGGAAGCTGGGCACACACTCACATGCTTTCACTTTCCCCACTGGAAGAAATTACAGGCTGAGGAAGTCTCTCTTGATAGTGAGCTATGCCACTTTGCGGGTGGGATTGCTGGAATCCCAGACTTCCACATAGGCGCTCCTCGTAGGTGACTGTCAAAATTGGTATTCTTTGGGGGCAAGACAGTAGAAAACTCCTGTCATTTAACTCAGTGAAGACTTGCTTTTGATAGTAAGCTGAAAATGTGGGAGTGAGGCCGAGAGAGAAGAGGAGCGTTCTAAAACAACGGTTGTTGTTTTATTTATGTTTATCTTTATATTTCAGATGTTTTCTGTAACATCCTGATCAGGATTCTTTATAACAAAATGTTTTACTAGTATAAAGCAGTTATGCAGAGTCTGTCTTTCCAAAGTCTTTTCATAATTCAAAATTTATGTAACTCAAGACAGATTATGACAAAATGGTGAATATTTCTGTCTACTAGTATGCAGAATAGTATCACATAGCATTAAAATAAACATAGTTTACAATCAATTATTTTTTATTCTTCAGCTTTGGAATTATGTTAATTTTGAAGACTTACATCTTTAGGATTCTAATATTTCAATCTTTGTTGATGAAGTGAGATTTATTAACATATTTCTTCAAATTTATAAAATATGACATTCCCCAAAGAATATATTAAATGATATGATAAATAAATGAAATAAATTCTATCGGCTATAAGATTAAGATCTTAAAACAAAAAGCATGGTGACATAAAACTATCTCGCAAACTTCTATTCTTCATTTACAACTTCTGGTATGGTGGAATATCTAGTAACAGACTAGCTCTTCTGCAGCAAACAACTGTAAAGGTTACAAAAAGGTTAGGAAACAAATTGTGATTGGTTGGATTGAATGTTTTCAAGTTTTAAATTTGTTTATCTTTCAAATTTTAGTAGGTTTAAAGGGTATGCAAGTTGGTGAAAGTACTATCAGTGTTTGCTATATTATTAATATTTCCCTTGTATTACTCAGAGTCCTCTAGAGAAACATAACCAACAGAGTGTCTGTGTGTGTGTCTTGCAAGGTCTTCAACTAATTGGTTGAGGCCTTCACATTATAGATGGTAATCTGCTTTATTCAAAGTTTAATGGTTTAAATATTGATGAAATGTAAAAAATATCTTCACAGCAATTTCTAGACTGGTGTTTTACTAGGCATCATAGCCTTGACATAAAATAAGCTGTCACACTCCTGACTTCCTCTTCTACTCAGTACCTTTTAGGGATTTTAATCCATTCTATTCTCTGATTTTACTTTTGTTTCTATTTCTCCACTATTTTCACAGAACTGATTTACATATTTAATTATCTTTCTCTTTCCATCTTCTCTCTTCATTTCATAATATGTTCTGAAACCCACTTTCTTATCCTTTAAAAAATATCTTCTTCCTTTTAAATCTTCTTTCTGTTTCTCTATTAAAACCTGTTTCTCATCCTCTTAATGTTTTTCCTTCTACTGCTGAATGCCATTCGCATCCATCTTTGTATAAAGATTTCACTGCTTCCTTTACACCTTCATATGCATTCAAGATGCCTGAAAATTGGCCAGTTTCTTCAATTCCTTTTCCTCTTCATCACACTAAGTTTCTCATTTAGTACAATTTTAAGCTAATAAACTTCCCTTCAAATCTTTGTACCTCACACATTTCTGTATCAGCCAAAGCAATTCACACCTTATTTCTTATTGCCTGTCTCTATTGCTGTCTGCTGGCACTGGTCCTCTTCATCTGTGTTAAAAATTAACAGTAAGAATCCCCTTCTCCCCACTCCCTCTGCTGAAACTTCCCTGTGTTTCTGGCAAAATTCTTCTTTTTCTTTGAAAGTCAATCTTACTACCTTGATAATATCAACTTAATTGAATTTCAGTGCTATGATTCTCTTCTTTATTTTCCCCTCATTTTCTCATTTCCTTAATATCAAAACACAGCACTATTTTCCTCTGCCATGCTTATGACCAATTGAAATCATATTTATTTTTTTCCTCTTCCCTTTTTCTCTAAAATTTAATGCCCTTTATCTCATCTTTCAAAAATATTTGCCATTTACTTTTAAAAACATTAGCCATTTATTATCTTTTGATCCTTGACATTTCACTTCGCAATCTTCTTATGTTGGCCCAACTACTGTCTTGCTGCCAAATATATATTTTTCAGTGATGCATTCAATCTTCTTACTTTTCCTCACTTGTTCTCAAACTTCTTTGAAAACACAATTTTTCAAATATTAATTTTTTCTAGGTATATCTGTACATATCTATAAATATTCTAATCAATAAGATTGATAATTATAAATGATTTTTATTATTCCTACCTATATGTTTTAGCTTTTTCTAATTTTTCCTCACCAGTGTCACTATATCATTTAAATTATTTCATTTATATCACCTTTATCTGACCTTGGAATTTTTAAGAACTCTTACATTTCTTTTGTGATTTTTTTCCCTGCTGAGGTTTTGAAGTTGATCGTCTGCCCCTACATGGACTAACAAGTTATGTGGGGAAAAAAAAAATCAAATGTAAAAGTTAAGAATCTGAAAATAGGTAGGATTTATAGTTTCGAGTTTTCATAAAAATGTAGAGAAAAACACAGATATAATAGCACATTACCTGTGATGTGTTCTCCACAATACACACATCATTAATATGTTCTCAAAAGCAACCATCATGTGTTATAAAGAAACACTGTAAATGTTCTCAGTAATGTTCAGACAAAATAAAGTATAAAAATATGATAAAACATAATTATTATTATTTGCATATGTTATACTCATATAATTGAAAAACTCAAGAGAACTATTACAAATTAAAAGTTAATTTAATTTAATTTGTGGTTAGGCACAAAACTAATATATGTAAATCAATAAGAAAAAAGACCTCATTTACAATAGTAATCCACACCTATCTCCTCCACCCCACAAATGCCTAGAAATTTACTTATCTTGTAATATCTAAAAAAGAGAAGAAGAGGAATACCATGTTCTTTGATAGCAACTTAACATCTTATAAGTGTTTATTTTACCAATGAATATTTATAAATTTTCCGTGTTCCCAGTAAAAATGTCAAAAGAATATCTTGGAACTAGGTAGGCTGATTCTACAGTTTATATAAGTGAAAATAAACAATAGCTAAAAAATTCTGGAAAAGACCAATGAGAAGTATTAGACTACTAGACAATCAAGACAGTGTGGACCTATCACATCAGTGATTCGAAAAGACCAATGAGAAGTATTAGACTACTAGACAGTGTGGACCTATCACATCAGTGAGCCAACAGATCTATGAATCATAATGGAACTATAGAAATCAACTAAAATATACACAGTGCTCTGATGTTATTTAAAATAGTGGCTTATTGGGATCAGGAGTAGACATAAGACAATTATTGAAATTTGCAATGACTGTAGAGATTACATGGTATAGATTTAATAATAATTTTTAAAATTGTGGTGTATTTAGCTTTGTTTTAAATGTTTTAGAAATATTGCAAAAAGAAAGTGATAAGCGAAGGGCAGTCAACTATAACTCAAGGCACCCTGTAAAAACAAGAAGGCTCCTACCACAGCTTTTAAGGAAATATCTAATTTTAGTCCTCCCAGAGGAAATGGTTGAAAAATCAAGCCCGAGTCATAGTTACAAAAGTAACAAAACTGCAAATGAGATGGTTTGGCCAGTCTCAACAATTTCTAACATCAAAGTCAGTACTCGTACAGAAAAATAGTCGAACTTTAATATCTAGAGTCAGGTCACATATGTGGATGAGCCTGAAAAACCTGAACCCTAGATTTTCCTGAACTGAGTTGTCAGAAATTGCCTTTTTTTTTTTTAAGAGACAACTCTATTTGTGGTTTCAGGTGACTTTCAAAATAACAACTTTCTTAATCTGGATCTTCCCCTACCAAGTCTCATTGCCTTCACAGTGATAGTCAGATCTCAGCACACCTAAACAGGTTAGTACAATCCCTGCTCCTGAAAGGAAATGGCTTAATGCCGAAGAAATTGCAAGACGTGGTTAATATGTTCTGTTAGGAACCAGTGGAACATATATTGGAATGGATCTTCAAGAATTTGAAACTGGGGTCAAAACATAAGACTGAATGGCAAGAATTTGTTGATATGGGCAATTTATCCACCAGTTGATGTTCAATGCTCTGATAAGGCCATGTGGACAGAGTATATTATGATGGGTCCTTGAAGACTGGATGTGATCATGTCCTCTACTGAATCTTGGAGAAATGACAGGACATTTTTGACTTAATATCGAGAAAGGGGCAGAAGGTCACGGGAGGTAGGAATGTTAGAATAGGTTGATGATGAAAACCCAGCACTTTATTACATTCTCTTAGAAGGCTCAAAACACACTTCTTTCATAAAGAAATGCACTGGGAAAAAGAGATACCACATTATTGAGAAACTGGAGGTAGCTGTTTTTTATAAGCTGGAGCTAATAGCAGGATTTGTTGCTATGGAATAGTGCTACCTAGTATCAAAAGAATGATAGTATTCCTAAATAGTGGAGACCAAAGGGAAGCACTAAAATGTGAAAGGCAAAGTAGATATATTTACTTTAATGAGAAGCAAGGCTAGAGGGACAATCAGGAAGCCTTCATCTTTGGGATTTTTGGTATTAACCACTAAAATACAATGTTCCTTGGGTTAAGAAAAATGGACCACTGGCACAGGTGTTATTGGATAATAAAAACTCAAGAACTATTGAACAGAAGACTATGAAAGCTGCTGCTATGAAAAATCGTGGTCCCTTGCCCAGGTCAGATCAAATTAAATTTACATACCTGGATTCCCTCGATTGAAGGAGAAGCCTGGAAACCTTGAATAAGGATCCTGCAATCCTTCTGAGAATATATACAATAAAAATCCTTCCCCCATAAGACCTGTGGCCATCTGCAGGTCTGTCTGATCTAACATCGATATCTGGAAAACCAAAGGCCAATCAAAATAAGAGATTATGGAGATCAGGTAGAAATAAAACATTGGGTAAATCTGTCTTGTAACATGCTAGGAGTTTCTATGGACACATTTTGTGATTATCACTCAAGTCCTGGAATGTGTGTTTCGAATCGATATACATAGCAGCTGGGAGAATAATCACAGTGGTTTCCTGACTAGAGAAATAAGAGACATTATTGTATGAAATGCCAGTGGAAGGCCCAGAAACCACTGGAAACTATCCTGCCCCTGCCAATATAGTAAATTAGAAGGAATAATGCCTTCTGAGAAGAAATGCTAGGAGTTTTCATATCATTATTTAGTTAACCTTTATAGTCCTGCCAAAAATGAGATAGAAAATGGTTGATGAAGACTGGGAATCCTACACTTAACCAGTTGGTAGCCTCAATTTCAGCTGCCATGTTGGATATTTATATTTTTATTTGAGCAGATCATGAAAGGCTTTGGCACTTGGCAGGTAGTCATCGATTTGGCAAATGTTTCCCTTTTAATCTCCATCAATATGAAAAAACAGAAGCATTTGGCCTTTGCATAGAGAGCAACACTCAGTCTCCATACTACCCCAAGGATATGCTAACCCTTTTCCTCTCAGTCAAGATACAGTTCATTGGGATGTTGATTATCTGATGTTTTGATGTTCCATACACACTGTACTAGTTCATTATACTGATAACAGCATACTAACTAAACCTGATGAGAAGGAATAGATGAGTACTCTAGATACCCCAATAAAATGTATACTCAGAAGGTGGGATTTAAACCCATAAAGATTCGAGGATCTAAGTTTTAGGGTCCAGTAGTCCAGTTTCTGAAACAGCCTCTTTGAGGTAAAGAACAAGTTGTTTATTCTTTGCCACATTTTTTCCACTATAAAAATTTGCAGCTTTTACTGGACCTCCTTAGGTTTTTGAGGCAGTGTAAATAAAATTTAAGAAAGGCATTTTAAATTACTGGTTAGGTAACATAAAAGGTTCACAGCTTTGACAAGTACACAGAGAAAGTTAGTGTTCTATAGTGGGTCCAGGCTGTAGTGTCACTATGACTGGCAGATTCAATGGTGTTAGAATTCTTAGTGGGTAATGTTGCTGTTTGATCTTTGGCAAGACCCAAAAGAGAGTCATAACAATGATCACACTTTTAGCAATTACTTGAGTGCTATGAGCCCTGGCAGAGACTGAGCACCTAGTCATAGAAACAAAGTGACTAAGTGGTTTGGTGTGCCCATTATGAGCTGGATTATCAAATCCAGAAAGTTATAAAGTTAGGCCAGCACAGCAGTAGTCTATTGATTGTTGAAAATGGCATATTCAAGTTTGGGCCTGAATAAATCTGGAAAGCATGAGTAATCCTATAGAACCAGAAAGCAGAATGATGGTTGCCAGGTGCTGAGGAGTAGGGAAAATGGGGAGATGTCGGTCAAAGCATACAAACTTTCAGTTATAAGGTAAGTATTTTCTGGGGCTGTAATGTATAGCATGGTGACTATAGTTAGTAGTACTGTCTTGTATACTTGAAATTTGCTGAGAGAGTAAATCTTGTGTTCTCACCCTCACCACCAAAGGTAACTATGCCAGGTATTGGATGTTAATTAATTATGATAATTGTTTCAAAGTGTGTATGTATATTAAATCATCATGTTGCACACCTTAAATATGTGTGTATGTTAATTATACCTCAATAAAGCTGGAAAAAATTATCTAGCCTAATTAAAAAATATATGAAAAGATACTCAACTTTACCCATTTTAATATAATATAAAGAGTAAAATAAGAAAACTTTTATATTGATGAAATCAAGTATATTGATAATACATTGTATGACCAAGGATATAGGTAGGGAAACTCACATTCATACACTGCAAGTAGGAACAAGTATTTGTATAACCTCTATATTAGTAGATTATTGCTACTCTAATGTCACATAACAAATATCTTCCTCTTTCCAATCTTAGTGGATTACAACAAACATTTACTTTATTTTCATAGGTATGCAAGTCAGCTATGGTTTAGCCAAAATTGGCTTGGGGGACCACGATGAGTGGGAGGTTTTAGGTGAATTTTCAAACTGTCTTTTGTTGTGTTTAGTTTTTCCCTAGTGACTCAAGATTGGTTAGGGGTGGTATAGGCAGAAAGGAGAGGAAAATGAATAAGAATCCCCAGGCCCATTATTTCAACCTTGATAAAAGCTTACCTTGCCTCAGTTTTATATATCAAGTTCTGTGTAATGTTTTGCTTGAAAAGGGACGGAGGAGGGCTCAATTGCTATAAAAAAAAAAAGGTGGAACTTTGAAAGCCACCAAATAAAAGTATAGAAGACAGGAAAGAAACAAAGATTTGCTTAAAATAAATTTTGTTAAAAGTCAGTGGTAATCAGGCCTAATGACATAGACTCTGCTATGGACAGGAATAAAATATCGTGTTGTGTTTTGTGAAACATACCTGACAAAGAAAAAAAAAAAAAAAAAAAAAGATACTAGGTGTGTGTGCGTGAGTGTGCATGTGTGTGTGTGTGTGTGTGTGTGTGTGCACGTGCAGAACTAAGTTGAGCATACAAGAAATTTCCACTGGGTTAACAATTACAGAATGACTAAACAATGCTAAAAGAATGGAATATATATTGTTTAATAAATTATTTAGTAAATTATTGTCCTTTTCCCATTCGATAACAGTCATAATATTGTAATTGTAAGGTTATTTTGTATAATTGTTTGCTGCAGGAGCTTTGAATTCACTATCTCAGCCATTCTTCACAATAGTCGTGTAAGTCAAGTACTTAATTCCCATTTCAGAGATGTTGAAGGCAAGGCCTTTAATTTTTTAAGAATTATCCTCAGGCTGCAAAACGAGTAACTTACAGAAAAGTCTATAAAACTTTAAAGCTTGCAATGTCTTTTGCACAACGAACCAGAACATAAGTTGAAAAGTTCAAAATGTCATGTAAGATGTTTCTAGAAATCCAAAAACTGTATAATAAAAGAAAGAGT
>NW_006443138.1:185316-187663 GCF_000325575.1 Pteropus alecto | reverse complement strand
TTTCTCTCTAAAAACACATAATCCAATCACTGTTTTAGCAAGTATGGTATGAACAAAATACTGTTTGCATTTTTCAATAGTTAATTCAAATCCATATCTAAGAGTGAGAACTGTTTTTATTAATTTTAAAGTTTCATCTGAACAGTTGAATTTCTGAAGCAGCAGAAGTACTATTAGAATAATTCCAAACTGAGTAGTAAAATTACTCGAAATTCTGGTAAAATTCTACCTGTCCACCGATGTTTAAAAATGTATATCAAAGCAAGTGGTTTCTGTGAGTTCTTTAATAATAATGAATCAGATTGAGCTCTATGGGGTCAACCTAATTAAAAGTGTATAAGTAATTTATTTGTTTCTCTAACAAGGAAGCTTGTTCTAACAGAAGAAGAATCAAGGTAGCATAATGCATTCAATTGGAAAACTGCTGAATACCTGGCTTATGCTAAGGATGTTTTGCTCTCCTAGGCAACTTGAGAATAACCTGCTGATTTCTTGAGAATTCTTTGCCTTGCTAGAGTTCTTTTATTGATTATCAAATATATGAGGATGTTAAATTTGTTATAAAATATATTAAGCCATTTAAAACGTTTTTCTCGGTAAAGTAAGGTTAATAGCCAGAATGATAACACGCTCTCATTGGTTACAATCCCTGTTCAATCTTAGCATCAGTTTTCAAGAGCATTCATTTGAAAGGACTAGGAAAGCAAGTATGTAAGTATATTTCACTTTATCCTCTTGAGTTAACAACTTAAAGGCCCATATGTTTCTTAATTCATTCACAAAGATCAGTCAAATATCTTTATGGTGTTTAACTATTATTTGCTCCATCTATCATCTGCCGAATATGCCTGAAACTTATAGCCACTCTATGGTAAAAAGGCCCTCAGATTCTTTTTCCAATCATATCACCCATCCTGCTAATGTCCATATGCCTGGCTGACCTCGCTTTGTATTTGGGAGTTATGAGCAATTCCCAAATATGTATTTTTCACATGCCATATTATTGTGTCATCTATTTCAATATGTGCTAGTATGGAAGATTCCGGCCCATTTATACGGCTGGTTCCTCCTTTCAGACTTATTCTCCTTTTTTCTTCTGGATAGTTTCATATTTCAGAGCCTAGATGTCTCTGAAAGCAGAAAAAAAATGACTCCCACACTATATATACCCTTTTTAGGCAGATCATGGTGGATATTAAGTGAACAAAATGTCTGAGTCATAAAGTTTAAAATCAGCAACATAAGCATCTCTTTTATGGTTTGGTTATACTCTAATTAAAACGGAATATTACAGAGATGAAAAATCCAACAAATGATCATAAAAATCTTAAAAATTATTTTGTTTAAAGAGATTTCGCAATATTTTTTTAAATTTCTCGAAGCAATAAATAAATAAACCAAACCCGAAGTAATCAGTTTGGGTAAAAAAAAAAAAAAAAAAGACAAACAATTAATAATAAATAAAGCCTCTTTTTTTTCTAAACAATAAAATAATAGGTTATTTTTAATAATATGTTAGTGTTTATTGAGAAATATGCTTAGATTATTATTGGACTTGTTCATTGATTTAGATAAACACAGACTTTTTATATGTTTAATGTATTTAAATTTTCTGATATCACTTGCAAAAGAAACCTACACTATCATTAAACCCACCCTAAACTTCACAACAAATTTTTAACAGGAAGCTATCTATTGTCCCAGGTTTACAATTGTGACTCATTTTGCTTAAATAAATTGGAAAGACTGTGTTGCAGAGTTAATTAGGCAACTTGCCAGTTTGAATTTTTTTGACAGCTAAAACTTAATTTATTCATTTTTTATTTATTTTTCCTACTATATATACATAATTTTTTAACATTTTATTTTTTTATTTTCCCCCTGCCCCCTCCTCCTCCCTTCTGGTAACCGCTAGTCCACGGCTCATGTCCATGAGTCCCTGTTTGCTTGTCCTGTTCCTTTGTTGCTTTTAGGTTTATATCCCACATATAAGTGATATCATGTGATTTTCAACTTTTTCTATCTTGCTTATTTCACTTAGCATGATTATCTCTAGGTTGTCGCAAATTGCTGTGTTTCATCTCTTTTTATAGCTGAGTAATATTCCATTGCATACATGTACCACAGCCTTTTTAGCCAATCATCTATTGTAGAACACTTCAGTTGTTTCCATGTCTTGGCCACTGTGAATAATGCCGCCGTGAACATTGGTGGCTTTCCAGTTTTCCCAGCACCATTTATTGAAGAAGATGTCCTTTCTCCACTGCATGTTTTTGGCTTTTTTGTCAAAAATTATTTGCCCATATAAATATGGGTTTACTTCTGGACTCTCAATTCTGTTCCACTG
>NW_006443138.1:177691-179416 GCF_000325575.1 Pteropus alecto | reverse complement strand
TATATATATATATGAAAGCTGTGGCATAACACATTCAATACACATCCATTGTGAGCTAAAAGTGCAGACTTCTGAGAAATTTCTAACTTGCAGCAAATGCACAGGCTTCCCAGAGCCTTGGAATTCTGTAGGAAATGTTCACTATCTGCAAGTACTTGGGTACAGAAGTTTGACAAGCCCTCAGGATACCACTGAGCTCCTTGGGGTACAACCTATGTCTCATTCTTCCCTGTATTCTCATGCTGAATTCAGGACCATCCACAGAAGGTGTGCCCAGGGATGCTTGGACCTACTCTTCCATTGTCTCATCTGCTCCTCCATCCTTGTCGAGGAAGAGGCCAATATAGCAGCATCGTCCGGTAGAAAGAGGTCAGTTTGGGAACACTTCAGCCAGATGTGGGTCTGAATTCTGACTCTGTCACTTATAAGCAGTGTAATAACCTCTCTGAGACTTAGTTTTCCTAATTTTGAATGAGTATACAGGGACCACCACGACCAGCCCAGGCAGAAAAGTGAGGGAGGGGGGTGGGGTGTCGGCTCCAATCCAGAAGTGTGACATCAAATTTCTACAGCAGGAAATAGCAGAGGCCTTAAGAAGGAGCCCCTGGGATTCTTGGATGAGAAGGGACCATCTTGAATTGTGGCTCTGGAACCCCCTGTGTCCATACTCCGGGGAAGCAGATGTACTTGCATGACCAGCCCAGGCAGAAAAATGAGGGAGGGGGGTGGGGTGTCGGCTCCAATCCAGAAGTGTGACATCAAATTTCTACAGCAGGAAATAGCAGAGGCCTTAAGAAGGAGCCCCTGGGATTCTTGGATGAGAAGGGACCATCTTGAATTGTGGCTCTGGAACCCCCTGTGTCCACACTCTGGGGAAGCAGATGTACTTAGAAAGGCCTGTCTTCCCTAAAAGATCTAGGGGAAAAACAGCCTTTTCATATATATACATATATATATATAGAAGCTCTGGTATAACACACTCAATTCACGTGCATTAGGAGCAAAAAGTGCAGACTTCCGAGAAATTTCTAACTTGCGGCAAATGCACAGACTCACCAGGGCCTTGGGGCTCAGTAGGCAATGTTCAGTCATCTGCGGGTACTTGGGTACAGAGTTTCAGAAGCATTCAGGATCCCATTGAGATCCTTGAGGTACAAACTATGTCTCCTTCCTCTCTGTATACTCATGCTGAATTCAGGGATACCCACAGACAGCGTGCCCTGGAATGCTTTGGCCCTCCCTTACATCGTCTATCTGCCCCTCCATCCTTGTCTAGGAAGAAGCCAAAATGGCAGCCTTCACCTGGTGGAAAAAGGTCAATTTGGAAAGACTTAAGACAGCTGTGGGTCTGAATTCTGACTCTGTCACTTATTACCTTGTGATCACCTCTCTGAGACTTTGTTTTCTTAATTTTGAATGAGTATACAGGGACCACTACGACGAGTCCAGGCAGAAAGGTGAGGGAGGGGAAGGTGTCTGCTCCAGTGCAGAAGTCTGATTTCATATTTACAAAGCAGAAAGGAGCAGATGCCTCAAGAAGGAGCCCCTGGGCCTCTTGGAATGAAAGGAACCATGTTGAATTGTGGCTTTGGAACCCCCTGTGTCCACACTCCAGGAAGGCAGATGTGGTTGGAATGCCCTGTCTTCCCTTAAAGATCTGGGGGCAACACCGCCCTTCCTTATGAAAACCACCCTATATATATTTGGATATATATATATATATAT
>NW_006443138.1:172500-177169 GCF_000325575.1 Pteropus alecto | reverse complement strand
ATAGCGATATTTATATCTCTACCTGAATCTATAGATATCTCTATATCTTTATCTCTCTCTCTTTCTCTCTCTCTCTCTCTATCTACCTATCTATCGATCTATCTATGCATCTATCTATTTCTCTCACTCTTTCTATATATATATTTATATATATACATACATATATCTATATCTAGATATAGATATAGATATAGATATATATATATATATGAGCTCTGGCATAACACACTCAATTCTTGTGCACTGAGAGCAAAAATTGCAGACTTCGAGAAAATTTCTCACCTGTGGCAAATACACAGACAGCTCAGTGCCTTGGGGCTCTGTAGGGAATGTTCGGTCATCTGCGGGTACTTGGGTATAGAATTAAGAAGAGCACTCAGGGTCCCAGAGATCCTAGGGAACAAACTATGACTCATTCCTCTCGATATCCTCATGCTGAATTCAGGGCCATGTAGGAAGCCATGTATGAAGGAAGAGTGGACCATGTATGAAGGAAGCCATGTATGAAGGAAGAGCTCTCGATATCCTCATGCTGAATTCAGGGCCATGTAAGGACAAGGTTCCCAGGGTGCTTTGGTCCACCCTTCCTTCATCCCATCTGCCATCCATCCTTGCTGAGGAAGAAGCCAAAATGGCAGATTTCAACTGCTGGAAAGAAGTCAGTTTGGTAAGACTTCAGAATGCTGTGGGTCTGAATTCTGACTCTGTCTTTTAAGGCTGTGTGATCACCTCTCTCGGACATATTTTTCTTAATTTTGAATGAGTATACAGGGACAACCATGACCAGCTCAGGAAGAATGGTAAGGGATGGGGAGGTGTGTAATCCAGTGCAGAAGTCTGATTTCAACATTGGAAGGCATGAAGCAGCAGAGGCCTCAAAAGGAGCCTCTGGAATTCTCGAATGAGAAGGGACCGTGTTGAATTACAGCTCTGGAACCCGCTGTGTCCAAACTCCAGGGAGTTGGATGTGCTTAGACCGGCCTTTCTTTCAAAAAAGATCTGAGAGCAACAGAGCTTTTGTTATAAAAACTACAATATATATATATATGTGCAGATATATTCATATTTCTGCACATATATATATATAGGAGCCCTGACATAATACACTCAATTGCCGCGCATTGTGAGCAAAAAGTGCAGACTTCCGAGAAATTTCTCACTTGCAGCAAACAAACAGCCTTCCCAGCGCCATGGGGCTCTGTAGGGAATGTTCTGTCATATGCAGGTACTTGGGTACAGAAGTTTGAGAAGCACTCAGGGTCCCATTGAGCTCCTTGGGGTACAAAATATGTCTCATTCCTATCTATATCCTCATGCTAAATTCAGGGCCACCCAATGACAGCATGTACAGAATGCTTTGGCCCTGCCCTTCCATCATCCCATTGCCCCATCATTGTCGAGGAAGAAGCCCAAATGGCAGCATCCACCTGGTGGAAAGAGGTCAGGTAGGGGAGAACTCAGACAGCTGTGGGTATGAATTCTAACATTTTTACTATTACATGTGTGATCACCTCTCTGAAACTTAGTTGAATGAGTATCCATGAACCAGGAGGAGCAGCACAGACAGAAGGGTGGGGGATGGGGAGGTGTCTGCTGCTGTCCAGAAGTCTGATTTCAAATGCAGAAAGTAGGAAGGAGCAGAAGCCTTAGGAAGGAGCCCCCGGGCCTCTGGGATGAAAAGAGATCATGTTGAATTGTGGCTCTGGAATGCCATGTGTCCACACTCCGGGGAGGTGGAGGTGCTAGGAGCGGCCTGTCTTCTCTGAAAGACCTGGGGTCCACACAGGTTTTCTTCGAAAATCCACCATATATATGCATATATATATATGCAAACGTATGCATATATATACATATATATATATGAAGTTTGAGAAGCACTCACTGCTACAATGAGCTCCTACAATGAGGCCTGTCTTCTCTGAAAGACCTGGGGTCCACACAGGTTTTCTTCGAAAATCCACCATATATATGCATATATATATATGCAAACGTATGCATATATATACATATA
Organism: Pteropus alecto; assembly: GCF_000325575.1. Taxonomy (NCBI): domain Eukaryota; kingdom Metazoa; phylum Chordata; class Mammalia; order Chiroptera; family Pteropodidae; genus Pteropus; species Pteropus alecto. The sequence goes on along the minus strand of NW_006443138.1, from coordinate 175,158 downwards.
TATATATGAAGTTTGAGAAGCACTCACTGCTACAATGAGCTCCTTGGGGTACAAACTATGTCTCATTCCTCTCTGTATCCTCATGCAGAGTTCAGGGCCACCCACAGACACCGTGCCCAGGAATGCTTAGGCCCACCCTTCCATCGTCCCATTCATGCCTCCATCTTTGTTGAGGAAGAAGCCTAAGTGACTGCCTTCACTGGGCGTAAAGACATAATTTGGGGGAGTCTTCAGACCCCTATCGGTCTGACTTCTGACTCTGTCACTTATTAGTTGTGTGATCACCTCTCTGATCCTTTGTTTTCTTCATTTGGGATGCGTATTCAGGGACCCTTAAGACCAGTACTTTCAGAAAGTTGAGAAAGAAGGAGGTGTCTGCTCCAGTCCTGAATTGTGATTTCAAATTTAGAAAGCAAGAAGGAGCAGAGACCTCAGGAAGGAGCCCCTGAGTCTCTTGGATGAAAAGGTATCTTGTTGAATTGTGACTCTGGACCCCCTATGTCCACACTCTATGGAGGCTCATGTGCTTGGAGAGGCCTGTCTTGTCTCAAATGTCTGAGATAAACACAGCCTTTTGTTATAAAAACCACCATATATATATAAATATATATATGTAAGAGAGAGAGAAATAGATAGATAGATAGACAGATAGATAGATAGTTAGATATAGATATATAGATATATCTATAGATACAGATATAGATACAGATATAGATATAGATATAGATATAGATATAGATATAGATATAGATATAGATATAGATATAGATTTTTGAGAGAGAAATAGATATGCATATATATATGTATATGCATATACATATATCTGCATATATATATATCTGCATATATATATATATATGGTGGTTTTTATAACAAAAATATGTATATATGGGAGCTCGGGTTTAAAATACTCTATTCACGTGCATTGTGAGCAAAATTTGCAGACTTCCGAGAAATTTTCACTTGCGGCAAATATACAACCTTCTTAGCAACTTGGGGCTCTGTAGGCCATGTTGAGTCCTCTGCGGGTACCTGGGTACAGAATTTTGAGATGCATCAGCCTTGCATTGAGCTCCTTGGGTTACAAACTATGTCTCATTCTATGTGTATCCTCATGCTGAATTCAGGGCCACCCACTGACAGCCTTTCCAGGGATGCTTTGGCCCACTCTTCCATCATCCCATCGCCCCTCCATCATTGTCGAGGAAGAAGCCCAAATGGCAGCCTCCACCTGGTGGAAAGAGTTCGGATTGAGGAGACTTCAGAGAGCTGTGGGTCTGACTTCTGACTCTTTCGCTTATTGGCCAGGTGATCACCTCTGTGAAATTTAGTTTCTTAATTTTCAATGAGTATCCACAGACAAGCAGGACCAGCCCACCCAGAAGGTTGAGGATGTGGGAGGTGTCTGCTGCAGTCCAGAAGTCTGATTTCCAATTTAGGAAGCAAGAAAGAGCAGAGGCTTCAGGAAGGATCCCCTGGGCCTCTTTTCTCCAAAGAAGCCATTCTGAATTGTGGCTCTGGAAGCCCCTGTGTCTACACTCCGGGGAGGAGAATTTTGTTGGAACTGCCTCGGTTCCCGAAGAGATCTGGTCGCAACAGAGCCTTTTGTTATAAAACCACCATATATAGATACATGCATATATATATTCATATATATATGCATATATATATTCATGCATATATATATTCATATATATATGCATGTATCTATATATGGGAACTCTGACATAACACACTTAATTGATGTGCATTGTGAACAAAAAGCGCAGACTTCGGAAAAATTTCTCACTTGCAGCAAGTGCACGGGCTTCCCAGCGTCTTGGGGCGCTGTAGTGAATGTTCAGCCATATGAGGGTACTTGGATACAGAAGTTGGAGAAGCACTCAGGATCAATAGAGCTCCTTGGGGTACAAACTATGTCTCATTATCTCTGTATCCTCATGCTGAATTCAGGGCCACCCACTGACAGCGTGTCCAGGGATGCTTTCGACCACCCTTCCAACGTCCCAACACCCCTCCATCCTTGTAGAGGAGAAGCCCAAATGGCAGCCTCCACCTGTGGAAAGAGGTCAGGTTGGAGAGACTTCAGACTGCTGTGGGTCTGAATTCTGACTCTTTCACTTATTAGCTGTTTGATCACCTCTCTGAAACTTAGTTTCTCAATTGTGAATGAGTATCCTCGGACCAGCAGGACCAGCCTATGCAGAAAGTTGAGGGAGGGGGAGGTGTCTACTGCAGTTCAGAAGTCTGATTTCAACTTTAGAAAGCAGGAAGGAGCAGAGGCTTCATGAAGGATCTCCTGGGTCTCTTTTATCAAAAGGAACCCTGTTGAATTGTGGCTCTGGAAATCCGTGTGTCCACACTCAATGGAAGCGTATGTGACTGGAATGGCGTCTCTTCCTTAAAAGATCTGGAGTAACACAGCCTTTTGTTATAAAAACCACCATATATATATATATATATGCATATATATTTATATATATATGCATATATATATATGGCAGCTCTGGCCTTAACCACTCAGTTCACGTCCATTTTGAGCCCAAAGTACAGACTTTGGAGAAATTGCGCACTTGCGGCACATACACAGGCTGGTCAGGCCCTGGGGCTTTGTGGCCTTGTTCAGTCCTCTGCGGGTAGTGGGCCCATAAGTTTTAC
>NW_006443138.1:171043-171816 GCF_000325575.1 Pteropus alecto | reverse complement strand
TAACACACTTAATTCACGTGCATTGTGAGCAAAAATGGCAGACTTCCAAGAAAATTCCCACTTGCAGCAAATGCACGAGCTTCCCAGCCCGTTTGGGGAATGTGCAGCCACATGCAGGTACTTGGATACAAAATTTGTGAAGCATCAGGATCCCATTGAGCTCCTTGGGGTACAAACTATGTCTCATTCCTCTCTGTATCCTCATGCTGAATTCAGGGCCATCCACTGACAGCGTGTCCAGGGACCACCCTTCCATCATCCCATCACCCCTTCATCCTTGTCGAGGAAGAAGCCAAATGGCAGCCTCCACCTGGTGGAAAGAGGTCAGGTTGGGGAGACCTCAGACAGCTGTGGGTCTGAATTCTGACTCTGTCTCTTATTAGCTGTGTGATCACCTCTCTGAAACTTAGTTTCTTAATTTTGAATGAGTATCCACGGACCAGTAGGATCAGCCGAAGCAGAAATGCGAGGCAGGCGGAGGTGTCTACGCCAGTCCAGAGTTCTGATTTCCAATTTAGAAAGCAAGAAGGAACAGAGGCCTGACGAAGAATCACCCGGGCCTCTTAGGTAGAAAGGAAATATGGCGAATTGTGCCTCTGGAAATCCCGTGTGTCCACACTCCGAGGATGTGAATGACACTGGAATACAATCTCCTCCTGAAAAGATCTGGCATAACACACTTAATTTGCATGCAATGTGAGCAAAAAGTGCAGAGATCTGAGAAATTTCTCACTTGTGGCAAGTTCACGGGCTTCCCAGCACAGAGGCTGTGT
>NW_006443138.1:151424-171027 GCF_000325575.1 Pteropus alecto | reverse complement strand
CTATGCGGGTATTTGGGTAAAGAAGTTTGATAAGCTCTCAGGGTACCATTGAGCTCCTTGGGGTACAAACTATGTCTCATTCCACTGTGTATCCTCATGCTGAATTCAGGGCCACCCACTGACAGCCTTTCCAGGGATGCTTTGGCCCACTCTTCCATCATCCCATCGCCCCTCCATCTTTGTCGAGGGAGAAGTCCAAATGGTAGACTCCACCTGCTGGAAAGAGATCAGGTTTTGAGACTTCAGATAGCTGTGGGTCTGACTTCTGACTCTTTCACTTATTGGCTGTGTGATCACCTCTCTGACACTTAGTGTCTTAATTTTCAGTGAGTATCCACAGACCAGCAGGACCAGCCCACCCAGAAGGTTGAGGGAAGGGGAGGAGTCTGCTGCAGTCCAGAAATCTGATTTCAACTTTAGAAAGCAGGAAGGAGCAGAGGCTTCATGAAGGATTTCCTGGGCCTCTTTTATCAAAAGGAGCCCTGTTGAATTGTGGCTCTGGAAACCCGTGTGTCCACACTCGGGGGAGGCGAATGTGACTGGAATGGCGTCTCTTCCCTAAAAGATCTGGGGTAACACAGCCTTTTGTTATAAAAACCACTATATATATATGCATATATATATATATATGGCAGCTCTGGCATAGCACACTTAATTCGCATGCATTGTGAGCAAAAAGTGCAGACTTCTGACTTATCGAAAGGAGCCATGTAGAATTGTAGCTCTGGAACCCGCTGTGTCCACACTTCGTATAGGCGAATTTCATTAGAAATGCCTCACTTCTCGAAAAGATCTGGTGGCAACTCAGCCTTTTGCTATAAAGATCACTATATATATATGGGATCTCTGACATAACACACTTAATTCACCATGCATTGTGAGCAAAAACTGCAATCTTCTAAGAAAATTACCACTTGCGGCAAATGCACAAGCTTCCCAGTGCCTTGGAGCTCTGTAGGAAATGTGCAACCACATGCAGGTACTTGGATACAGAAGTTTGAGAAGCATCAGGATCCCATTGAGCTCCTTGGAGTACAAACTATGTCTCATTCCTCTCTGTATCCTCATGCTGAATTCTGGGCCACCCACATAAAGCCTGCCCAGGGATGTTTTAGCAAACCTTTCCATCGTCCCTTCTCCCCTCCGTCCTTGTCATAGAATAAGCCAAAATGGCAGCCTTCACCTGGTGGAATGAGGTCAGTTTGGGTGAACTTTAGACAGCTGTGGGAATGGCAGCCTTCACCTGGTGGAATGAGGTCAGTTTGGGTAAACTTCAGACAGCTGTGGGTCTGAATTCTGACTCTGTTTTTTATTAGCTGTGTATTCACCTCTCTGAGACTTACTTTACTTAAATTTGAATGAGTATACAGGGACCACCACGACTAGCCCAGGCATAAAGGTGAGGGAGGGAAAGGTGTCTGCTCCAGTATAGAAGTCAGAATTCAAATTTAGAAAGCAGGAAGGAGCAGAGGCCTCAGGAAGGAGCTCCTGGGCCTCATGGATGAGTAGGGACCATGTTGAATTATGACTCTGGAACCCCTGTATGCATACTCCGCGGAGGTGGATGCACTTGTAAAGGCCTGTCTTTCCTAAAAGATCTGGAGGCAAACAGCCTTTTGTTATAAAAAGCACCATATATATATATGCATATATATATATATGCATATATACATATATGCATATATAGATATGGGAGCTCTGGCATAACACACTCAATTCACGTGCATTGTGAGCAAAAATTGCAGACTTTCGAGAAATTTCTCTCTTGCAGCAAATACATAGTCTTCCCAACACCTTGGGGTCCTGTAGGGAATGTTCAGTCATCTGCGGGTACTTGGGTACAGAAGTTGAGAAGTAGCATTAAGCTCCTTGGGGTACAAACTCTGTTTCATTCCACTCTGTATACTCATGCTGAATTCAGGGCCACCCACAGACAGCGTGCCCAGGGATGCTTTGGCCCACTCTCCATCATCTCATCCACCCCTCCATCTCTGTCGAGGAAGAAGCCAAAATGGTAGCCTTTACTTACTTGGTCGAAAGAGGTCAGTCGGGAGTCTTCAGAAAGATGTGGGTCTGAATCCCGACTCTAACACTTATTAACTGTGCGATCACCTCCGTGAGACTTTGATTTCTTAATTTTGAATGAGTATACAGGGACCACCGACCAGCCCTGGCAGAAAGGTGAGGGAGGTGTGGTGTCTGCTCCAGTCCAGAAGTCTGAATTTTAATTTAGAAAGCAGGAAGGAGCCGAGGCCTCAGAAAGGAACCCCTGGGCCTGTTGGGTGAGTAGGGATCATATTGAATTGTGATTCTCGAACCCCCGGGAAGGCGGATGTGCTTTGAATGGCCTGTTTTCCCTAAAAGATTTCTGTTGGAACAACTCTGTTCTTCTGTCTTAGGGGTAAAGTAAGCATAGATAATCCCTAAACAAATGGATATAGCTATGGTCTAATAAACCTCTATTTACATAAAAATAGTGTGTGGGCTTAATTTGTCCCCCAAGCAATTTTCTGATCCCTGACCTAGGATAACAGACAGATTATCACTTTGCCACATACCTGTTCCAGCCTTTTCTCCTTTGCTCCATAGTTTTCTATGCCTGGGAATTCCTTTCCTTGAGAATGACTGTCAAGTAGCTACAATATCAGCAGTATAATTATATGGGTCATTTATGTTGGCTAGCTTTTCTTACTCTTCTCCTCACCCTCCACCCTGTTAGAATAAACCTCTTACTTTTCATTCTTTCATTCAGAAACCTTTATCAGGTACCTACCATATGTTCTCCATGTTTGGGATACTGCAGTGAATGAAATAGATATCCCTGCTCTTTTCAGCTTCTTTTCTGAGGGAGGAGTACAAACAACAAAACCTTATCACCAATCAAAGTAAATAAATAAATTATGTCACATGTTAGATGGTGAACAATCTTGTTAGAAATTAAGAAAAAATAGAGCGGTATAAGGGAAATATGGCACATGTGTAGAAAAAGGGCAGGTTGCCATGTGAAATCAGGTTCTCAGTATAAGTCTCATTAGGAAAATGGGACTTGAAAAAATATTTGAAAATTGAAATTGAAAGCTAAGCAGATATCCTTTCTAAGAGAGGGAGCTGTTAGAGCAAAGGCTATAAGCCAAAACTGGCCAGTGTAGATGGACTCAGTAAGCAAGAAGGAGTGTAGGATTTGATTAACAGAGGATGGGGCAATATCCTATCCTGTGGGTCTTCACAAACCATTATAAGGACTGTGGCTTTTACTTTGCAGAAAGCAGGAGCCATTGACGAGCATAGGAATGATATGACCAGGCTTATGTTTCAGAAGGTTTATTCTGACTGCTTTCCTGAGAATGGATTGTAGCAGGGCAAAGGGTAGATGCAGTAATATTAGTGAGGAGGCTACTGCAATAATCCAGGCAAAGGATGATGTGAATCTGACTGTAAGGTAGCAGTGGGCATATTGAGAAGCATCCAGATTCTGGGCTTTCACTTTCTACCTTTGCATCTTGCACATATTTGTATCAAAATATCTCTAAAGGTATTCCTAATTCTTTACCTGAATTTCTGTGTTTCCCCATCAGGCCATCGGGAAAGGGACATATGCCTATCTGTCACTAAAATTTAATTCCTGGCACATTGAAATAATCCAATAAATATTTAATAAATATTTGGATAAATGAATAAAGAATGAATGAGTCGGCTAATCAAGCAATAAATGACTGACAGAGTAAGCATTTTTCCAAATGTTAAAAAATAATTAAAAAATGTATTGAAATAACAGGCATATAACACCGATATGCAACGATCAATTGTCAGCAGAATAAATTAATCATAATGTGGCTAATTAGCACACAACAATGCAAAACTGTGGTTTTTGCTTGTTGCTGTTGCTTCCTCTCCATTTTTGTGACTTTACTTACGTTCCTAAGTCTTTCCCCTTTCTTTCTTAATTCATTACTTTACTTTATCCCAACTCTCTGTCTTGCTCATTTCTGTGTTCTAGCACTTTCTCTTCATTCTTTCATCAATTGGGAATTACTGGGTAATGAAAGTTGCACCTGGTCAAGGTTCAACCTATTGTGTGTTAACTCCACTGATTAAGTCGTACCATGTCCTAAAACCACAAAATGATCATTAAAAAAAAGAAGCTGTTCTCTAAAAGAAAAATAGGAAATAGCCCTTATAACCTTCCAGTGTCCATTGTAACATGAGCTTTGTGGCTTGTATTGGTAAATTGTGTTGCAAAAATCACTTCTATCAAATACTTTCAGACATGCAAAATATTTCCCCTAACCCAGACCATGAAAGTAATCAGTCTGCGGGAAAACCAAGTAGGATCGAAAATACTTTTGTTCAGAAGATTATTGGAAACAAATTTCTCAATCAATACACATCTGCCAAGTATGAATCACTGTTCATTTCAGGATTTTTGCTGCCTCTGATTCTACCCTCAATTTATTGATGCATTTGTGAGGTAAAATATGAAACTTTTATAGTTGTGGGTTGTTTTAATAGAATTATTGCTTTCATTTTAAAAGCTTTTACTACTCTTTTCTACATTATAAAAGGACAATCCCAGAATAAATTGAATTACCAGATTAAGAAAAATGCAATTAAGTTTTTGTTATTTTTAAAGGTAATTTGAAGAAACATTGTACTTGATTCTTCTGTATAGAGATGAACAGACTTCTATAAAGGTTGATTAGCCCATTTAAGGATTTACATCATCAGATTAAGGTGCAAGCTATTCATTTTGTTGCAGTTCAACAGAGCAGCTATAAATCTGGATAGACCTTCTCTTTGCAAACCATGAATTCCCAGAATGAAGTGTGACTCTGTGGCAGTGTCCTAATGGAAGGAAATAGGAAAACTAGAGCTATAATGGTTCTGCTACAACATTCTCTAGCTTCTTTTAGAAACGATTTAGTTTTAGATTTCTAACCACAGTAAACACATTTACTGCAGCCAATATCTGGGTGGTGGTTGTAGCAAGGTTGTTCTCTGGAGTAATTGCATAAATTCCTTTCTATGAGGAACACGGAGGAAAGCCTAGGTGAAAATCCTTTCTTTGGTGTATTGCTGGCCCCAAGTTTGAAACAAAAAAGAAAATCAGTATCATTTGTCATCCAGTTTCTTTGATGTAAAGCCCGCTCGACGCCCCTCCCCCCCCCACCCACACACCCCTTGCGACATGACCCAGCAGAGGTTCTTAGACAAAAAAATCAAAGATCTTAGCTCAGGCCTCAGCTCTGCTATTACAGGTTTTGTTGCTTTAAAGTTCCTTTACTTCTCTGTTTTAGTTTCCTCATTTATAAGGCACTAATAAGAACACAAACCCTGTCTACTTCTAAGAATTAATACGTTAATCAAATAAATAGCTGAGTGAAAGAATTTTGAGAAAGCACAAGAAACTAAAAAATCCCACTTCCCAAGCTTGGAATAACTTTATGTTCACATATATTTCATCTTTCGCCCAGAAAGGCTTTTGACTAAAGGTGTTAATATCCAAATAGTAGCTATTTAAACCAGAGGGGTATTAATTGTTCAGTAGAAGTGAAGTCTGGAGGCAGGAAACTACTCAGTGGGTTCAGTAAAGGTCACATCTTTCTTTCCACTCCGAATTATTCGTAGGATATGAGTTTCATCACCCATTTGCATGTTACCACCTCCCCTTTCCCAGTAGTAAAATGGCTGTGTAAGCTCCAGACATCGTCATGTACACATATAGGGCCGAGAAGGGAAGCGTTGGCTAGGGGAAGACCTCCAGCTCTCTTATTCCTGACCAGTTCAACTAGAAATTATCTTTTCTAGAAACTTTTCTGTTAAATTTCCCCTCACACATCAGTGTCAAAGACTAGATTATATAACTATCTCTGCAGTGAAAGAGACCTAATTTTGCAGCCTGTAAGATAGAAAGTCTGCAAGAGATACATGGGTGAGGAATGGCTTTGGTGTAAGCAACCAATAATATATGCTATACCTTAACCACAGAAAATTCAGCACATCTTTAGAACATAACCCCACAACCTACAGTTGCTGCTGTTCATTCACATTCTTACATGATGCTATTTTTTGTTTAAACAGTTATAGCAAGGTAACCTTAGTGGTTCAGGTCTCTGCCCAAGTATCATTTGGGGCACAAAGGTTATAATTTGATTTTTAGTTGTGTCCCCAATCTTAGTCATTGTTCCTAAAAAAGTAAACACCATTCTGTGGAGGTCAAAGCATCAGCTTCACCCTGTTGAGTAAACAATTCTTATTAACAAAATCTTTGACCCTCTTTGTAAGATCGGGTCACTCACCTGGTCTCTATCTTTCTTCTGAATTATTTTATTGTTAGAGCCTCACTAGACTACATTTGCTAAACTAGTCAGAGGGAAGGTTACATTATAAAATTATCTCCTATATCCCCTTATCTGTAAATGTAAACTTAAGGTGATTTCCTACTCATCCTTCCCTGAAGAGATAAGATCTGAATCAAGGTGAATTTCTCTCTCTGCTCTCAAAGCAAAGCAGGTGGTAACAATTCTCCCCCTATAACCCAACCTTCAAAATAAAATTATTCCTACTTCTTCTGAGCATCCTATCACATGTAATATGGTTATTAAACCACTGTCTTTTAGCATCATTGACAAAAGTTAGTTAGAATAAAAGAAAACTCAGATGTGATCAGTCATTGAAATCAAAGGGGTTCCGGCTTCTCCTCATCTTGCCCTTCAGAATCTGATAAGAGGTAGAATAACTCTACCCATATGTACATGGCTGTGGGACTTGTTCACTGTCTCAGAAGGAGTTCTAAAAGTAGAGTTGGAGAAGCTGGTATAGTAACCACAAAGAATAATAATTAGAATCTGCAGCCCCCATAGGAGCCTCTGGTGTACTCGATTAACCTTGAGAGGTTCCAGGAAATGTTTCTAGAATAATAAAACAAAAACATATTGTCCAGGTTCAACTTTGCATACAGAATCCAGAAAGCTCATTTTCTCCTAAGCTAGGTAGGAAACATCTGGGGGAAAAAAAATTGAGAATGCTATTTTCCATTTTCTTACAAAAACAATATATTCCTTTCCTCATAGAGGAATTAGACGCATTCTCAGGGATAGTAGGAAGCAGGGTTTCTACATATGTCATGGTGAAACCCCCACCAGTTCCATTTTAAAAAGAGCATTACCGGTCCTCGGTTCTGTTCTGCTTATGCAGAAACCCTTTCACCTTCTTCACGGCATTGTTTTGCCCAACCTCACTCAGCGGTGGCAAGGGCCAGTCTATCTTCTGATTTCTTTACCCCTCTTTCTCCCTCACAGTGGGAGTTCAATAAAAACAGTGGGAAATGTTGGGTGGAGCAAATGAAGGCAAGTAAAAAAGTCTCAAATTCCAAATACAGCTCGTGAGGAAAACAAAATTCAGCTTCTAAATTTATAATGAAGCAGAATGTCAAAGAAAGGTGACCTACCTTAAAGGTACAGATAGCCTGACAGTAAAAGGTGAAGGAAGACGACAGGTACTTCCAATGACATTAGAGCTGCGTTTCCTGAGGCATAGGGAGTCTGTGTCCAAAATAAATGTGATACTTGATGGGTTTGATATTCGTTGGAAACCTCTGGGAAAATGTTTCAAGTCATGTGCTTTCTAAACTTTTTTCTCGGTAAACTACAGAGTGGGACTGTGTCACCTAAAACCCAAGTACCTGGTGGCAAAGTCAAACTCTATTCATAGAATAGCCATGTTCCTGAGCCTTAGCAATTTGTTTCTTATATTTTCAGAACACATATCAGCTCAGTGAGTCTCAGTTCATGTGCTTGACAACTTCAATGTTATATTGCAAAATAAAACATTTTTTCTCTGCATGTGCACTGAGTTTTCAGTGGGGAGTTCTTGCTTTGCAAACCTATTGGTCAAATCAAGCTACTGTGCCCACAGACCTTAGTCTCCATTCGTTCACTACACATTTGACAGTGAAACACGTAGTCCCCTTTTAGTAGTAACAAGCCCCTTACTATTGAATTCACAGAGCAGAAATAACTAAGAAATAATATATAGTCTTGAATATTTTCTGTCACTATGTATGTTCTGTAGGCTAATATGAGAAACTCCAGATGGGCTATCACTAGTTTCCTTTTTACTTATAAAACTTCCGATTAATAAAAATACTACTACTCATATTATCTGTACCTGACAAAAATGAAAACTATTTCAAATGAAAATATCCTTATTGAGTATATGGTGAAATATGTCATTGCAAACTCGTTACGATATTTCAAATGCAATAACATAAAAAGAAATATAAGAAACCAAAACTTTTTTATCTAGTTTCAGATACTATCATTTCTTTTACTTTTAGATATAAAATTTGAAAACCATTTCTTACCTTATATACACTTTGGAAGATTTCTCTCGATTATATCAAGTTTCCTAAACATTGTTGTAGATGAGACATTTTTCTACACTTCTTTGATTTTTAGATTTCTGTTTAAATTAATTGTTAAAATATTGACATCCTGGTTGTCCAAAAATATTAAGATATAATTATTTTTGTAAACACAAACACTTCTCTCATACCTGAGCTTCAGATTCTTTAAGGCTACAATGAGATGTTTTAAATAAAGAATACTTAAGGTCTCTCTCCAATCCTAAAATCAATGACTATAAGGGAAGAAAGATGAGATTTTTTTTTTCTGTGAAACTTCCTTGTTCTTACCTCTAAGCATCACTGTTACTAAAGACGGCCTCTCCCATAAACTACAACCTCCTGTGACCTTCTTTTTAATCAAGAGTTTATGATAGATGTGATGATGTGTGACTCCCAATCCTAGATCATAAGAAGTTAAGGATTCTACCTCGATATACTTGAACAGTTGTTCTGGAAAAGCCAGCAGCCATGTAAGTAGTTTAATTACAGTGAGACCGCCATGCTGTGAGGAGGTCTAAGCTGCCAAATTGATAGGCCACACAGAAAGCAAAAGACATCCAGTCAGTTCCCATATCAGCTGAGGATCATGTGAGTGAAGGATCCGTCTTGGTTATCCATCCTAACTGGGCCTTCCAGATGACTCTTGCTGCAGCTATAATCTTTCTGTGCCTGTAAGAGGGATTGAGCCTAACCAGCGAGAGATACTAAATTGTAAGCAACTAAGATTTGACGGTGGTTCGTTACATAGCAATGTATAAATACTAACTACTTTTTAATCTATCTTCTCCATTAAAGTCTTCATCTATTACCTTGATACGGTTTCATCTCATGTATTGATCTTCTTCCTTTTATTCTTTTTCCACTAATGATATGTTTCACATTTTGAAAGACACATAAAAAGGTGGCCTGTCAAGTAGTAAATGTCTCGTACAAAGATATCAAAAAGCCTACTTCTAATCTCCATTTTACACAGTAGTTGACTTTCCTATGTCTTTAAATAAGTTATTGCATACTTTTTCTGAATCTCGCTGTATATAGTTCATGTAATTATAACAGAATTTATTTCACTGAAGTACTAATAATGCCAAGAAACAACAATAAAACTGGGAACTGAAAAATTATAGATTCCATTATGAAGGATAGTCTGCCATGAGAAGAATTTTATGTTCTCTGCTCCATCCCAGATTTTTTTAAAGATCTACTCGATATCCATAAGGCTCATATTTATATCAGCCATCTCTTCATTTTTAAAAATGATAAGAAAAAATGACCTTACATTTATCTCAAATGTTAATGTCACATTTAATTACATAGATAAGAAGTTGTATCTGATTCTATGCTTAAAATTAAAAATTCTTATCTAAGTAATGGTGATAAGAAAAAATAGCATGTTTTCCCAGCTACTGTACTGTGCACATTTAATTAAGACCAACTTTTCTAAGTCCTGTCCTTTCTTGCTTACCCTACATCCCTCAGGAAATAGAGGAAAGTTCTGAAGTCTGTGCAAAATGGTCAGTCTGAAGTTTAGAGAGGATGGAGAATTGCAATATTTGCAAACAAATGAGCAAAAATAGTACCCAGAGGAGTGACAGAGCTGGTTGCTAAAGCTAAAAATAATTACCTGGAGTTTCCCGTGGGCCTGGCTGCCTAGATTTTTAAGATTCCCCTTTCAGGATCATCAGTTTCTTGAAGATATAATAAAAACATCTAGACCCCAAAATGTAAAATATTATTTATGATGATGCAAGTATGAATTTGAATTTCAAGTAACATTATTGATAGATAGGATGAGGTCTTGGTGAAGTGGACTAGCTGACCACAGCTGTGATGGCTTATAAAATCCAGTAGCATGACCTACTGGCCTCATGGAAACAGAAGAGCTGAGGTCCGTTTGAGGCACAGGCCATCTTAGCAGCACAGGATCTCCAGTAATGCTGACCGCCGCTGACTACTTTTAAAAACAACGTTTTCTCGACTCTGACTAGGGTAGCACATTACTACTGATGGCAGAGACAAATCTATTCCTTCTCTTCTCCATTAGAATGTCCACCCTGCTCTAGAAAAGACTGTACTTGTGTCCTTCTTGCCTCCCGCTCTAGTGAAGAGTGGGTGGAAGTGGCAATACATATGTATATGTGTTCAACCTAAAATAGGGTGGTCCTTGTCACCAATCAGCACCAAAAATAAAATAAGCTAAAACATGCCCTACCAGGTAACTAGATAACATCCCTACCACCCACAAAATATAAGAACTCAAGAAACTAGCCTCTCCAGGAAGGATCCACCCCAATACTGAGCTCCCAAATGATGCTCATTATGCTCAGTATAGATGAAAAAATCCACTTCTCTCCGCATTGTACTGTCCTAATGGGGAACTATTACCACTGTGACACCTTTAAGAACAAGTTACGGAATGTAGGTTAGACAACTAAATTATAATTGAAAGGAGAAATATACATTGGAGAAGAGATTTATTATCAAATTCATATAAATATTTAATTGATCTTTGACATGAGGGAAAAATAAAGTAAATGGTCCTTAACAATCAAAACTAAAATATAAAATGTCATGCAACAGTTTTCCCATGATTTTTTCAGAAGGAAGGAGGGAAGGTTTGCCTGAAATATATGTCTGGTGTTAAATATATTTAAATCTATTTGCCAGCGTTTCTATTTTCAACCTCTCAACATAGATTAAAGCTGAATATTTTCTAACACTTTAATGGCTGTTAAATGAGTTTGTTCTCAAATACCAAGGATAATAATTTTAGATTACAGAACAAGAGTTCCTATCAGTCGCTCTCTGAATATTAATGTACTAAGTGTATTACTAGATTGCATGATTAAAACGATATATTTTAATAACTACCAAAAGTATAAAAGTTATGTTCATATGCCTGCTGGTATAAATTTATGGTTATTCAGCACAGAGAGGATGTTTCCATACTTACAGCTAGACAGAGAGAGAGAGAACAAAAAAACTTCCTTCCAAACCAACATCAATTATTTGCAAAAGTACCTGAAGTCAAAATAGAAAAGATGGACCTTTATAATATTTTACAACTAAGATTCTTTATAATATCTGAGTAAAATGGTGTTTCATAAAGTATCCTTGGGTAGTCATAGATTTACTTGACAAAAATAAAAAATATTAAACAATCAAACAGACCGTTGCTTGAAAGATTTAAAAAACATCAATTTTTATAGATTCTCAGTGCCTTTAAAATACTAATGTGAATTGGGAATATACAAAAGAGGCATGTAATATACAGTTTGCTAAATATATTTGACTGCAAACCCTTACATACACAAGCATAAGTGTTCTACATTTGTTAACCCATAAAAGGAGTATTTTTCTGACTTCATAGCTTGGAGGAAAGTATTGGTACATAATATAATTTATGGAATCACATATAATTTCACACACACACAATATAAAAATAACTACCTATATAAAATCAGATATTCTTAAATAATAAGATTTATAAGAATCATTGGAATATTTGTTTTTAAAATTGTGGTTTCTGATTCAGTAAGTCTTGTGAGGAGCTCAAAAATTTGTACTTTTTAGTAAGCCCTCTAAGTAATTCTAATACAGAATCCTATGTGTCTTACTTAGAGAAATACGGATCTAACATTATATTTCTAATAAATTTATTTTCACATAATGATTATAAGTGTACCATTTACATTATATTTCATCTTAATGATGAAAGTGCACAATTAAATTTAGGAAAAGAAAGCATTCTCCTCCTTATTTTCTCACTTCCTTTCATGACTGTTGAGGAACAGTAAAGATCTTATTGGTATGTTTTATTGGCCGTCGTGCCTGATTAAATATTGAATGCATCCAGTGTTGGCCTTTTAACACACCCCAGGATGCCACTGCTCAAAACAAGCAGCCCCAGGTGGTCATCATAAGCTCTTAACTTGGCCCATTTATCACAAGTCTTCATCTCTGGAATCATGTGGTGAAGAAGAGAAGAGGGAGCGGAAAATAAAAGACTAGTGCTTTGTTGACCTTTGATACCGCCTCAATTTATTTCCCCTCTTTTTCCCTACCCTACTGAGTATCAGAGATACTCAATAAGCATTACAGAAATTTTCATCGTAGTTGTAGAAGTCAAACTCTCACAGTGTGTTCTCCTACATTAAGGTAGTAGAGTTTATTAATGAGCAGCAATGGAGGAAGATTGACCCTCATCATGTGGGGAGTGGTTCATCTTTCTGGGTTGAAGAAGAAGAAAATGTAAATGAATTTTCACATATCCAAAGGCTGCAAATATCATCAAAGACAGATGCACCTTGGTTGGGAGAATCACATTGGCATCAGAAAGCTGAGCTATTACTGAATATTTAAAATAAATAATGAACTACTGTCCAGAGATGAGTTAGTGCACTGGAAGTTTCAAAAGGCAAACTAGAGGGACTAGAGGCATATGTTTAAGAGAAGGATTGAGATCTTAAACTGAAGGTTAGATGTATATAGAAGATAAAAGAATAATATCTAAACTAATACCTTTTGAAAATGGACTAGAAGAGAGAGGGTTTTTGTCAATTTTATTTTGTTTTTGTTTTTGTTTTGCTTTGCTCTTGCTATTAGGGCAAGCAAAAACCAAAGAAGAATAGTGAAAAAAAAATCAGAGAGGTATTTTCAAAAAATCAAAAGAAGAAAATTCTAATCTTTCTTTTCCAAATGAGTTCAGGCTACCATGTCTCTTTATGTACTGTGTATTGCATGATTTGAAAAACAATACTCAGAGTTGCTGTTAAAGAGAGAAAGAAAGAAAGAGATTTGATAGAAGAGGCCAGCAAATGGAGGAATCCGTGCATTTTTTTCAGTGAATTTCAAGGAGATATGATATTTTATTATGATTATTATTAATATTATTATTATGAGAAATGTATATTGGCTTAAGCTGTGAAGATGATTCTAAACATGCTATCTCAGATCCAGGGGAAGATAGCTAAGGATACTCCTAGAATAAAGCCTTTTCTGTCTGTGTTCGATGTGACAAAGAAGCAAGAGGGCGTCGATGACTTCAGCTCTTCAAGGAAAAGAGAGTAGGAGGAATTATATTTTTGATTCATTTTGTTTTAAGCTTCATTATTAACATTTCTATTATTATCTGTAGGAGAAAAAAATAAATAGAAGAGATCCACTTGGAGACCTCTACTCTATGGAGATTTAAATTATTTGTAGCAACATCAAATTGACTTAATAATGGGAGGGGAATTCAAACGATTAACTATTATAGAGTGCACATAGAATTAATTGGGATATGCATATTATATAACTTTCTCTGGCAAATTATATTTGGTAATACAGCTCACCATAATTTGAAATAAGAAAGTGAATGGCAAGATTATGGAGCTACTGGTAACATTTTTGTCCTATCAGCAGTGTGGCCTTAGGGTTAACTTATCTAATATCCTGCTTTTACCTGTTCTGGTAGCCTTAGGGAGCCTTAAGGAGCTGAAATTTCCATCTCACTGAACCCAGGGGCATATACAGAAGTAATATTAAGGATCAAATAGATAAAGATGCAAACTGGACTTTTGTGTGTGTGTGCGTGTGTGTATAATTTACATATACACACATATATTACACACATATATATTAACTACTATCTGCCTATTCCTCTACAAGAGTGGATTCATATCTGTTTGTGCATCAGTTTATTTCTAGTTTCTAGTGCAAAGCCTGACACATAAGAAGCCTTCAATAAATGTGTTGACAGACTTGCTAGCAACTCAATGTTTTGCAAGTTTATATAATAATAAATATATCTCTATAGACTAGTAATGTGTGAAAGGCTGGTGTGCAGAACCCGTTGTCATGAATTATACATTTCAACTCTGAGATTTTTTTCTAAGTAATTCCATGCAAGTAACAAGAGTAATTATTTGAGAATTTTAAACTCTTGGAGCCCTGCAGCGAGTTTGTTTCACAATATTATCTTCACTTAAAAACAATTTTGGCTTTCCCTTCTCAAATGTTTCAACAACATGTGCTAGTGCATTAAAAAAAAATCTTGCATTATTCAAAGACACACTGTGGAGCTGTAGACCAAATTTATCCTTTCTATATTATTTTTTACTGACTTTAGCTTGATTTAGTGTAGCTCAGCCTAATCCTTATCAATTCTGTGATCCTGTTTGCATAATTTGCATACTAGGGTAAAATAAAATTATGTTTCCAAGGAGTCTAATTGGTGACTGAAATATAATTAACTAAATTCACTGCCATCAATAGCCCAGGAATGTTTGCCTCATCTGTGAGGAATAAATCCTGAGAATGGGTGAATTCTTCAGTGCCCGACCTTCTTTGAAAATCATTAACACCATGATTCTTTCCATTTGTGTCATTAAAAAAAGAAAGGACATAACAAAACATATGTTAACATGTTTTAATATCTGCAGCCCAGAGAGTTAAAAAGTATTCTGGGAAACTGTGGTAGAAAGAAAATACAGAATACAGACTACATATATAGTTACATATATAGGAGAGAGAGAGACAGAGACAGAGACAGAGACAGAGACAGAGACAGAGAGACAGAGACAGAGACAGAGACAGAAAATACAGATGCTGCCTAATTTATGATGGAGTCCTGATAAACTGGTTGTAAATGCATTTAATACATCTAACCTACTAACCATCATAGCTTAGTCTAGCCTACCTTAAATGTGCTCAGAACACTTACATTATCCTATAATTGGGCAATTACCTTGAATTTCATCTCAAAAGTAATCACTTTCTTCTTCTCACCAGAAGCAGAAGACACAGATGGGCATTTTGTAGACATGATGGAATGCAAAAGCACAAAACACAGCATCCAAAAAACACTGGCAAAACAGTACACTGCAGAATATTGATTGTTTACCCTAGTAATCATATGGCTGACTGGGAGCCGTGGCTCACTGACAGTGCCCAGCATCATGAGAGAGTATTATATTGAATATCACTAGCCTAGAAAAAGATCAAAATTCAAAATTTGAAGTATGGTTTCTATAGACTATATCACACCATCATAAAAAGTCAAAAATGTACTAAGGTGAACCATCATAAGTCAGGGACTGTCTGTAAATATATGGTCTGAGTTTGGGCTGCTATAACAAAATACCACAAACTGGTTGATTTAAACAACAAATATTTATTTCTCACAGTTCTGGAGCCTGGGAGTTTGAGATCAGGGTGCCAGCCTGGTCATGTTCTCAGTGAGGGCTCTTCTCGTTCACTGATGTCTGCCTTCTCACTATATCTTCACTTGTCAGAGAGAAGGAGACCATCTTGGCATGTCTCTTCTCATAAGGGCACTAATCCCATTCATGAGGGCTTTATCCTCATGGCTTAGTTACCCTCCAATAGCCCCACCTCCAAATATCATCACATGGGGAATTAAGACTTGAACATGAATTTGCGAGGGACACATTCACTCCATAGCACACTTGTGTGTATATATGCCAATTTATATAATTCCATCAACTAGGAGCTATTATTATATGAGGAAACCAAGTGAAAAGATTAAGTTTCTTGCCCAAGTTCACAAATTATTTCGGCCAAGAAAAATTTTATCACAAATAAGATTATCATTATTAATATCATTGGTACACTGATGGGCTCTGAAGCTCTGCATTATGTGCATAACAATAATTTAAAACCAGATATCTCAATGCCAGAGTCCGTGTACTTAAGCACCTATCTTTACTTTGCCTTTGGCTAAGCTGCGGAGAGTGTTGTAACCAATGAGCAAAATCTTCTCTCAGCATGGGAGGGTGTTGGTACTCACATCGAATATAGTTGCATCTGTGCTAGTCTTTTCAAACTAAATTGTGCCCTTACCTTTGAACTGTCTTCAGACAACAAAAGCAATAATCCCCATATAAGGCATGAAGAATGAAGAAAAAGTTGGGGTGGGGTGAGAATAAAAGTTATTCTTTCAAATTTTTTCTTGATATTTATTATATAGCAAACATTGGACTAGTTGTTTTTGAAATGTCATTGCATTCATACTGTTTTATTATTAATATTGATATATTTTTTAATTTATTATTATTTATGCCTACAGAACCTGGTCTTCCTAGGTAGTCTTCCATCCAAGTACTAACCGAGCCCGACCCTGCTTAGCTTCCAAGATCAGACATCGGGCTTTTTCAGGGTGGCATGGCTGTAGACCATGGACTGTGACTCCACTGGGGCGTGAACCTAGGACCTTCTGTGTGTAAAGCAGACGTGCTAACCACTACACTATGGAACCATGTCCAATATTGATATTTTTAAAATAAAAAAAGAACAAACTGATGTTTGGAGAGTGTAGGTGACTTCCAAGTTCATATATCTATCAAATGGTACAGAAGACAGAAGGATATAGATCATCATACTCTGAAATCATTGCTCATTTCATTACATAGCAGCTGCCTATGGTGATTAAATTTATGTCTAAATACATACTGAAAACATAGGGAACTTTAAAAATTTTAATCAGGAGAATATACTTTCAAAAATATATAAATTTAATACAAATAATAGCCCCATAAAATCTTTTCTAAGAAGTGTAACTTCCTAATTGCTTAATATTTCTAAACCTAAATCCATACTAGAGAACTCTTCAATTCGTGTTCAGTCATTAAACACACACTAATTGCGAGCCTTGTATGTGACAGACAGCCTGCAGGATTCTGGAGATTAATTAATTTCAAAGGTGTTAGACACTTCCTGCTGTCACAGAGTTCGTAGTTTATTAATTAAGTCACTCATTCAAAAAGATTTTGTACTCCTACTATGTGTCAAATACTATGGAGATAAATATGATTCTTGTCCTCTGGATTATATTCTAGTAGAAAAGCCAAATTCTAAAATTAGTTAACAAACTGTAATTACAATAAAATAATCTCACATGGAAATTTTTTAAGGTTACATACAGGATGTTGAGAAAGAGAAAAATTATTATTATTATTATTTTTTTACAGCAGAAAATAAAAGCTTTATTAAAAAGGAAAGTACACTTCCAGACGTGGAAGCGGGCCTGAGCAAGAGAAGCATGGCTCAAAAAGCCTAATTATTCTTTAAGAATGTGATCAGGAATGATTTATGTGAAGAGCCAACACTTATTTTAATCCTCGATAGATAGAAAAAGCTAATCATGGAAAGAGCATTACCAAAAAGCTAACCTTTAAGAGAAAGCATTTTTTGAGTGACTGCTATGTGCCAGGCTATGTATAGACTTTGGCCTTGCCCAAAGAGAGGTCTGGCCTTGTCCCAGGTTCCTGGAAGGTGACCTTCAAACCCTGGAAATCTTCTGAGTGATGAGTGTCTTTTTTATTCATGATGAGCTTGTCAGACCACACCTGATAATTTATAGTAACTAGGTTCCTCATGGTGGGCCCCATGTATTGTATCATATCTGCCTGAAATATGAAAGGAGGGGTTAGAGACTAAGTTTCATCATGAGAGAAGTCAGTCAACTCTTTATGCCTATGTATTGAAGCTCTGATAAAAATTCTAGACATTTAAGCATGAATGAACTTCCCTGGTGGCAATCTTTCATGTGTATCATCACACATTGATGCTGAGAGCGTAATACATCCTGACAAACTCTGCCCTGTGTGCCTCTTCTTTTGGCTGCTTTTAACTTGTATCGTTTCCCTGGGATAAACCATTACTGTGAGTACAATAGCTTTCAGCGAGTTCTGTGAGTCTTTCTACCAAATTTTCAAAACTGAGGGTAATTTTGGGAACCTTCTGAAATTACAGTTCATGTCAGAAGTGAGGGTAGTCTTGTGTGGATTCTTCCCTCTAATTTTGTAGTTGTAATCCAACTCCATGTAGTTGATATCAGAAGTCCTGGGCATACATGGAAGTCTTGGGGGTTGTGTCCTCAAATCTTTCAGTTTTGCAAACTCTGGATATAGATACTATGACAAAGAGAAGAAAAGCTGGGGGAGCAGTTTAGCTGTGGTTTACAAATGTCTATCAATAGCAAAATGTTTACCAAGAAAAAGCAGAATAAAAACAAAGGAGGCTTAAAGAGTGTTTTTATAACATTCACTCTAACATAAAGAATTGGAGCAGGGAGGGGATTAAATATTTATATACAGTTCAGAGGATCAGTGATGATAGTTATAACAGATAGTATAGCTTTTCCTTCTTGTCCTCAGAGTTTGATTCTTCAGACTTCTCAGTTGATTTTTTTTTTATTTGTCGGCTCTAACTTCTAATCTTTTGGTCAAAAGAATAGAGAGAAGGTGAAAGAGGAAGTACAGAATCAGAAAAGAAAAAGACATTTTGACTTTGTGGTCTGTCTTCATATAATCAGACCTTTGACATTGACCAGGAAGAGTGAGTAAAAAGGAAAAAAGTACAGCCTGCCATTTATTGGTATGCAATAAGAAAGTCTCTGATCAATTTATAACCTTAGATCTTATAATTTGGATGTGTGTTTATTATCTATAATTTACTTTAATACATTTTTGAGTTTAATAGTGTAATTTATTTGTATGTGAGTTAACTTGCATCTATTCTCTAACATTTTTAACATTTGAAGTATCAATCAGGAATCCACATGCCAAATGAGGTTAAATTAGCATTTGGAAAAATTGCAATCACCTTCTATATTCCATAAGCAACTATGGATAAATTTTAAATATTGATATTTAAATTATTACTAGAAGATTTATTAATTGGCATAAGTAATTCTAGAAATAATTTTTAATGATTGAAAGAAGTAATGTTAAAGATAAATGGCTAGAAATATACAAGTGAGCCTATATCCTTATGAACAGAGTATAACAATCTGATGAATCCAGAAAGCTAACATCTTCACTCTTTAAATCTGTATTTTCCAAATGAGTATTCTGCTGCCAGACTTTAGAAAATCTTGCAGTCAGAATTTATTGCATTATTGCTTTGTAGTGACCTCTTCATACAAAATGTTTGATAGTATAAAAGAACAGAAAGCTAAGATGTCACCATGCTTAACAATAGTTTGTATAATTATATATGTATGTGTGTATATATAATTATATATGTATGTGTGTATGTATAATTTAATTCATATATATGTATGTATAAGAGTAATGAGGAATGTGTGTTTATGTATGTATGTGTATGTATATACACATGTATATATATACACATATCTATACATGTATACATATATATACACATGTATACATATCTATACATGTATACATATATACA
>NW_006443138.1:140657-151369 GCF_000325575.1 Pteropus alecto | reverse complement strand
GGATTCAGTCTGAGAAAATTTGCTTGGAAACTTCCAGGTAATATAATTTGGGGGAAGAAACCAAAAGCTACAGCCAACTATGTATGTAGGGGCTATTATTATCCATCAAAATTACCTAATCAGCCAAACTGAACTAAGTTGTCTCACAATAATACGAAAAGGAAATTATGTTCATCATTTACCTCTATCATATTTGATCTGACTCGTGAATTTCCATCAGTTTACTACACAAGATATAAAATTAAAATTAAAGACATAATGTCGACTTTGCACATTTAGGCAAAAATAGCATATACCAAATAACTATCATGTTGATGCATGTCATGTATTAGTGAATTCTTATCTAGATTATATCTATATATGTATATATATATGATTATATATATGTATATATATATATATGTTTTGGTGATTTTAACACATATTTTTGTTATTTTGTTGCTTTTGGCTTTTAGCAAATAAAATTACTTACTGCTTAAAAAAAAGAATGAAATCTGGAGTCAGGTTGCATTGTTCTGCACTCTGGTTCCACCCCTTATCACATGTTGTTATAAAATCTCCCTGAGCTTCAGTCTCTTTATCTGTAAAATGTTGAGGATAATCTTGCTCACTTCATAGGGTCGTTGGGAGAATTAAATGTAAAAAGCATAGCATGGAGCTTGTCACATTCAGATTCTGTCGCCAAGCTTGAATCTCAACTTCTCTTCTGAGATATACACTTATATATCAAACTCCATTCTTAACATCTACACTGAGATGTCTCATAAATATCTCCAAGCGATATAAACCAAAGAGAACTACTGATTTTTTAAATACACCCAACCCATTCTTCACCCAGTCTTCCTCATCCACTTCATCCTCCCCATCATCGTCATTGTTCTTACCCCAAATCTAAGAGTCATCTTATGTTCCTTTTACTGTCACACTCCACATTGGCAAGTTCAGTTGGCTCTTGTCTAATATACCCCTGATCCATCCTTTTATCTTTATTTGTACTACTACTGTATTCCAAACCACCAACATTTCTCAACTTCACCCACTGTAATAGCTTTATCACCATTCTCCATGCTTCCACTCTTGCCACCAAAATTTCTTTTCCACACAGCAATCTAAGTGAGCTTTTAAAACTTAAATCATGTCACTACCATGCTTAAAACCCTTTAATGGCTTTCCATCACATTTATATTATACTGACATTAGTTAATATAATTTTTAAAATAGAATTTAATTTAGCCCCTGACTACTTTCCTAACTCAGGTAGTATTAGATTTCTGTAGTCTAAACTCACTGACCTTCTCTTGATTTCTGGAATATATTAAGGTGATTTTCATTCTCGACTTCTGAATTTGCTACCACTTTACCTGGAACTCACATTCCCTTGACATTCAAATATTGGTCTTTTTCTTATCATGCATTGCCCAATGATTCAGCTTAAATGTTACCTCCTCAGTGAAGTATTCCCTCAGTATCTAACATCTCATCTAAGAAATTTATTCATACATATTCTATCAGCTCAAATTTAAAGTTTTATTATTTACTTATTTTCATTTATTTATTCATTTATTCATCTCATTAATTTTCTCTCTCTGCTCACCACAACTTTAATTTAAGCTACTTGAGAAAAAAGAATACACAGTGTCTGAACCAGTAGATTGTCAGTATATATTAGTTAATTTAATAACTTAAATAAATGATTGAAATTGTTGAAAAAATAAATTGACTGAATCAATGCTATCAGTGCCTAGAGTAATGTCCTCCCAGAATTGATGATCACTATGTTTTATCTGGTTCCCTCTGGCTATTTGTGCTGGTGCTCACTCCTAGATTCAGTCTTAATCTGTGGTTGCCTTTAATTCCCAAATCCAGACCTCTGTGTAACCTTATCATATCAGCCTTGGAGTTCTTGAAGCTTGAATCGCACCTCAGTGTATGTGTGTGTGTATGTATGTATGTATGTATGTATGTACATACACACACATATATATAATGCCTATATGTGTGTGTGTGTGTGTGTGTGTGTGTGTGTATAGAAATGGACATATTTAAGGCTTCCCCCAAGAGGTTTTGTAGCCTCTCACAAATAAGCTGGTTAGGAAAATTGTGCCACTAATATCAGTGTTCTGAGACATCCATATACCTATCTGAGTATTTCTGAAAAGTGTTCCCCTTATACTGCCCATTTAATGGCCAGCCTCTAAGCAAGAAGGAGGGGATATGAAATGAGAATTCTGGTATCTTACCTATTTAATCTTCTTAACTTCTCACCTACCTCTTACTTTCTTCCAAAAAGTCTTAGAATCAGGATAGAATATCGTCCAATTGTTAGGTAGCTAGTCAGACATGAACGACAGGGGGAACGAAGGAATAGGCATCAAGCCAGTAGAATTTTGGGTAAGCACAAGCACACTAGGCAAAGAGTTATATAGCAGCAAGTGTCAATCAAAATGACCTCATTTGCCAATCACCTAGGAATGCCTTTGGAACCACCTATCACAGCCCAGATGTAATGCAGACATTCCCACTTCTGGGTCCTTTTTGCCCTTTTGTGGCCTTTTGGTGGTGCCTTTGTGTTGGTTGTTGTTGTTACAGCACTCCGTTGCAGCTCTCATCGCTGAAACCATGTGCCTCCTGGGAGTATTCTTTGTATTTCTAAAATATACTTTTAATAAATATTTTCTAAATCTCACTGACTTGTGATTCTTCACTGTGTCAATGAGGAAGAACTGAGGAAAAATGCTAACTACACTTCTGGGCCACTGTTATCCCCCCGCCCCATGCCGTTCGGGCAACGCCCAACTCCTATGGGCTCCAACGGTAACACAATCATAAGATACATCATATGTGCTATAGAACTCTCTGTATTCTAGATATTCTTGATTGTATCCTCTTTTAAATGATGTTAACATAGATGTGGCATTTAGTCTAAAAGCAGCTAAATTTATTACCCTAAAGCTTTCATTAAAAAGGTTCATATCAGTCTTTTTTTCTAATGTTTTAGCATCCACTAATGATCATAAATGAGATCCACTCCTTTAATAGATAAAAGTCTTATTGACTATATGCCAAAGATCAATCTATATTGACTAATTTCAAGGAAATTTTTAGGTGGGCTTCTAAGGACTATATATGCAGTCAAGGACTGCAGTGTTTAATTATTAGCCAACCTCCCAGATGTAGCCTAATGGAATTCTATTCTTTTGTTAACTGAATGGAGTTTGAGTTACTTTCTAATGACCTTACACAATAAGACGCTGTCAGGGAGAGAGAAAATTAAGAAATTGTAATGTCAACGAAGCTAAGAGAGGAAGCTAAGGGCAGCGTATGATGAGGGATAAAGAAGTAACTATTGGCTATGGTAATGTGGAAGTTACTGTGAGTTTGACAATGGGCATTTCATTGGAAAAAGGCAAATATGTAAAAATGACATGATTTAAAGTGAATAGGCAATTGTTTAAAAGGAAAGTAGGGATTATATGTCACTGTGAGGGGAACTTTTTGATGTATAAAAGAGCAGAGCATTGGATTGTGAAAGGTGGAGAAGTGGTCAAAGGAGACTTGTTTGTATGGGAACTGATCATGTCTTTTAATACTGGAAGTGATAATCCATTTATGTGATAGAAATAGATGTCATAGTAGAAAAAAGAAAATAGTCTCATTAGAATTCTTGAGTGAGTCACGGTTCTCCAGGAAAACAGAACCAATAATATATATATATTATTATATATTATGAGAAAAAGAGAGGGAGAGAGAGAGAGAGAGAGAGAGAGAGAGAGAGAGAGAAAAGGAGATTGGTTTACCATGAGGAGTTGGCTAAAATGCTTATGGATACTAAGTCTCATCTGAAAGCTGGAGGTCTAGGAAAGCTGGTAGTGTAATTCCTGTCTGAGTGTGAAGGAGGCCTGGAAACCAGAGAAGACAATGTTGAGGGAATTTGCAAATGAATGGTTATGATGGTGGAGACTATGGACATGAAGGAGTAATAAGCAGTGAAAAGTTATGTGGTGAGTAAATTCAAGGTCTCAATGAGGATAAGAAATTTTAGAGTGATCCTTAGAGGAAGTGAGATGGGTAGATAGGAGTTGATAGTTTAAGAATGTGCACTTGAAATTGAAATTTTGAAAGGGGAACAGCAGAGACAAAGTAAGAACTTCAGAGATTCCAGACACTGCAAAGGTTTGGGTGAAGCTGTGTTATGTATTTGTATTATGAAATACAAAATAAAAATAAGTTCTAATCTATTATGTAAGTGCAAGGAATTTTTTAAAGTATTATTTTTAATGATGATTATTTTAGTACTGCTTATATATAATATATATAAAATACATAATATAATTATAATAACGTTATCAAATTCTTCTGAAAATAATCTTTTGCTATGTTTGTGGTTATGTGCTACAAGTTCCTCAGCGAGGGCTCAATCTGCCTTTCAAGTACGTGAGCTCTGTACTGTACTTCCCTTTGATGATTAGGTGGGATGGCTCATGTGGGAAACCACAGATTAACTAATGAATCTCTTCATTCTGTTGTATCATCATCTGCTAAGTGGGAATAATAACTCTTAACTGGGGGATTGTTCGACAGTCAAATGCAAGAACGTGTGTGTGTGTGTGTGTGTGTGTGTGTGTGCGCGCGTGTGCATGCCTGTGCATGCACAGTGGGTTGTAGTGGAGGTGCTCAATAGCTTTTACTTCTCTTTACTCTCCAGTCTTGTTTTCAAACATAAACTCTATCAATGTTTTCTAAAGTAGTATTTGTTTCTTTGTTTGTTTGTTTGTTCATTTAGGCGAGGCAACCCTTGATTGACCTCACAGATTGCAAAGACCTTGTCTGCTTAAAATCTCTTATTTAAAAAAAAATTTTTTTTACGCCTACAGCACCTAGTCTTCCTAGGTGTAAAGTAATATTTGTTATAACATTGGTTTCAAGGGATAGCTTTAACATCATGATAGAAAAGGGAGGTTTATGTTTAAATAAATATGGTTTTGATTTTAAGACATCATAATGTTTTTCCACAAGACCTCGTGCAGACTTTATTTTGTTTATGTATATTATGACTGAGCAGGGGAAGTTAGTTATATTTTTTTCTAAATTTTCCAAAATTCTTTGATGATGAGAACTATTTCTAAGACACTAAATTTTCAAGGATTACACTTTGGGAAATGTGGAGATAAATGATCTCTCAGCGTTTCCTTTCCTCAAGGTCATGCTAATATCATTTATTTAATTAATGGATTAAATGTGAGTGTCAAAGGCAAAATATAGTCACAATTTGTGGATGTGATCTTTAAGAAGGAAGAAGCTATTTTTCTATGGTGGTTCTTGCTTTCAAGGAACTTGAAATTTAGTTACTTTGGATACTTCAGAGTTATTCCCTCAATTCCTTCAAAGGATACTTTTTATCCCTCCTAGTGTTGTCTCAGTAGCAGTCTCTGAATAACATATAACCAATAATTAATTACTTTAACAAAATGACAAGGGCCTAGAGTACAACTCAAAATTGTTAAATACCAGCATTCCCAGACAGGTCACATCTGCTGCAAAAATCCTCATCAATGGCTTCGAAGTAAAGGAAGGGACTTTGTTAGACCTTTTCAAGACTAGGCAGGGAGATTTAAAAAAATACGAACAAAATCAATACATCATTTTTATGCACTGGCCTCAGTCAGACAACAGAGACTTCAAGCTCTAAGCCAAACTTGGAATCAGAATCTCTAATGTCACCTAACCTTCTCAATGACTAGAACTGAGATAATAGACACACAGCTCCTATTTTCTCAAACACTTTGATTAGTCCCATCCGTGTGCCCAGTTCAGCATTCAAAAGGTACAACACCACTAACAAGTTCTTATATAGCCTAGTCTGTCTTCAAAGGACTGTTTTCCTCCAAGAGAAAAGTCATATAAAACATATTGTCTGAAGAAAATGAATCAGTATGAAACATACCCCCAAAGCCAGGAAAATGGTAAGATGAGAATAGATTATGATTTTATAAAATCGGCCTGAAGAAATGTCCTCTAGTTATAAAATGATGTTCAGAAGGGCTGATGAGTAATGGTAAGATCCTAAGTGTTAATGACTGCAGCAACCAAAGTTACAGTCGACCAGAGGATGCAGCATCCTTGTGTGGGCTGAGGCAACTGTAGGATAATCCACTCATCTGTTTCAGGCATTCTCGAGGTATGGTCCTGGACCGGCAGTCTCAGAATCACCTGGAAATGTGTTAGAAGGGCAAATTCTTGCCCTCCCACTACAGACCAATTGAATCAGAAACTTTGTGAGTGGTGCCCAGCAATCTGTATTTTAACAAACCTTCCAGGTGATTCTCAGGCACTCTCAAATTTGAGAACTACTGATCTAGCCAAATCATTGCAACAATTTACATGATAATGTAGTCTCTTCTCAGAAAAACTTCCCTTAAAAAAAAAAATTATGTGCCATTTCATATGCTTTGTCTGCATATGTCAATAGCCTATTCCTCTGGGGAACATGAAAGAATATTACTGAAAGAGCCAGAAAAGAGGCACTGGCCTCAATTGTCAGACTCGTATATGCAAACACTGATGTGACCAGCAGGGTCACTGATTAGCAGATTTGGCCACAACTGTACACAGCTGCAGGGTCAGAAGCATTATCTTTGTTGGCAAAGAGCTACACAAATAATTCCTTAATTAAAATGCCTGTTGTGTACCTAAACAAAATATACTACTAGTATTTCACTTATTACTATGAAAAGTCCTATTGACTATGAAATGTTGAAAATCTATCAAATCAAATTCTGAGCCATTTTTCAACAACAACAACAAAAAACAGTAATAGAAGCCCCTGGGAGGCTTGCTGCTAATAGAGTATTTCATGAGGATCTGCTGAAGAAGATTTATGTTTTCAAAATTCAGGTACATAAGATAGTATTTGTTTAGCTGCCATTCTAAAACCATTAGGAATATGCTGAATAGCAGCCAAAGAGAGAATCCTGTAACAAAATGACCAACTCAAGCAAAACATATTTAAGTCTAGACAATCTGAAATGTTTATTCCACCCCCAAACATTCCCTATGATCATCTTTGGCTGTGGCTTTCTGCTCTCTCATCAGATGGCTCTGCTCCTGCTGCTCAGTATCTGCCAGAAGGGACCACAGCCAAGCTCTTCCTGTCCAATCAACAGCTGCCTGCTTATCTGACCAGAACAGCACCATAGGGCAAAGTTCCTCTCCCTGAGATAAGCAGTCCCTTCCAATGTGGAGAAGAAATTGGCCCTGAAAAAAGTAGCGTGTGAAAGCAAGATTACACAAGGAAAATAGAAAGAGAAGACAAAATGGACATGGTAGAGAAAAAGGAATAAAGATGGAAGGAGAAAGGAAATGGTGAGAAATAATAGTTAGGGTGGTAAAGCAGAGGGGCAGTTGGGAAAACAAGACTATTATTATCACTCAAACTTAGAAAGATTATACAGTATTTAAATATTTGTAAACCAAGTATTTCTCATGCAAACAAACAATAACAAAGTTGATACTCTGTATTTATACAATCGTTCCTCTTGTGTGAGAAGTTTCCCTATCTAATTCAATGCAAATTATCCCTTTGTATTGGTTTCCATCAATCTTAAAAATTTCTTATAATAAAAATAGACTGTGATTAAGGATAGTTTAGCAATATTGCTCAATTAACTTTGACCATTACATTGAAGCCAATGCAAGAAAAATGCAGCTATAACTGAGACTTGGTTTTACTCACTAAAGTAGCTAGTGTTGAATGAGTTTATCCTTCAACATCTATTTTTCAGTGAAGAATAAGTGACCAGTAAAGTTGAGTCTTACTCACAGCCCTTTCTCATTCAACTTTGTGATCCATTAAATGGATGCCAGTCCATCATTTCCATTGACTGCAGAGATACACTGCTCTCCGATGAGTTCATCAGGATCGAGTGGTGAAAAAAATCACATTTCTGTTCCAGAGATTATTTTCAAATCTCCACTTATTTTTTGAAAGAGGTCACTCAACATACATCTGGATAATTTAAAAGAGTACAGTTATGTAAAATATTTTAAATGCCAATTAATATTACTAATAATGAATATTTTCCAGTGTCAGAAAAATATATCAAACAGCTAATCTTTAAAAGAAGAATCTGCCTCATTATACCATTTATTTATTTTACTTTACTATCAATATTTGGATTTGGCATGGATCTTATCGCGACCTTATATTTTGTCATAAACAGTTAAATTACATGCAACCAAAACTCATAATTGTGATTAATTCTAATTAAGAGGTAAAAACTTTTAAAGCTTTATACTTAATTAATATGTTCAACTGCATAATCTCTGTTAGTCACGAATGTTTTCTATATGAAAATGTATTATTCTCATGACATATACAAATAGTAACATTACAAAAGAAGCCAATCTTAATATTTATATTGAATATAATATTAAATCAGAATCACCAGATAGGGATACAGATGTGCAAACAGTAACTTTTACCCTTTTATTACACACATTTTATTTCCTTTTTTTATCTTTTAATTTTTTAAATTATTGAATCATATTTATTGTCTGATAAACACCTGTACACATTAATTTTCATAAAACAAGTATAAAAATATTTTAGACAACTTATCTAAACAGAATCTATCAACCATTTTCAATAATCATATGGTGCAACGAGATCTATGTGCGCATGAAAAAAACAAAACTTAGTGAGTATAATATTAGCGTGAAGAACATAATGGTTTTTCCCTACCAAGAAATCAGGATTTTTAAGAATAAACATTCAGTTTTATATTCAAAAGTCTGAATCCATTTTTTATGTCTAACTACTGACACTTTTAAGCCTTGCTACAACCCCTTTGTATTCTGCTAACCTGGGCAGAGCAAGCTGAAAATAAAGCCTGAGTGCTCCTTTCCTTGGCACTGCTTGTAAGTTCCCACCACAAGTACCATCACCTCAGCCCCACTCAGTGTCCACCATAACGCAAGGCAGCCACCATTCCCTAGTTTTTCCATCCGTTTTTGGGACAAACTAAGAAGTCTATCATCTCTCCTCAGAAAACCTCACTATATAATAAACGTTCTTATAGTACTTTAGTGTATGAAGACATCAGTCTTGACATCCAAACTAAACTTTGAGTGGGGCCCATCCTATTTTGATGGTTATCTCACCAATTTTACCATGCAAATGCATGCACAGAAGTTCAACTATTTGACTGCTTATGTTATACAAACAATCGTTGTAATCTACAAATTCAAAGCAATTATACAATTTTCTACCAATTGAAATTTATATTTCAACCTTCAATAAAAAATATTGTCACATTTTTAAGAATCTTCAGAGAAATTCATTATCATCCCTTGAGTTGCAATTGAAAGACTGAGTAGCGTTTTTTTGTCAGCAAATTTTTTGATATTGCTAGTCACCACAAAAACAAAACAAAACAAAACAAAACAAACAAACAAAAACAAGAAAACCTCTTAAGTTTCATATAGCTCTTCCCAACTTAGAAACTATTTTCAATTAAAAAAACTTGAATGCCTATTATGTGTCAGTAATATTCAGATGAAATAGGCATCTTAATTGACATCTTTGAATGGCACATAAAAGACTTTAACATCAATATAAATGTTCTGTTTCAATATCTTTTGGGCCATAACCAGTTCTTTCATTCATGTATTTATTCATTCATATTTATGCATAGATCATACACATTGCCTGAGCCCTGATGGTGTATTAAGCACTGTACAAGACCTCAGGAAGGCACAGGATGAAAACTTAGAAACTCTCCTCAAGGGATCTAATAGGAGAGGCAGTCAATAAAACAAGGATTTGAACAGAGCATGATCGTGAAGTGATACACAGTATGTATCCAGTGCATTTAAATTAAATTTCAGGCCTAGACTTCTTAGAGGAAGTGATATTTTGCTAAATATTAAAAAGCCTCCAAAGAGTTTGAAGGTACATGATTGTGTGTGCAAAGCATGAAGGGTTAAAACCAAACCAGTCTTTGAAAGAGAAATTGAATGTGGTGGACTTTTCTCGAAGAGGAGTACCTATGCCAGATATAGCAGAAGTTGAAACTAGGGAGAAGCTGCAGTCAGATCACAAGGGACTGGGTGATAAATTAAGGAGAATGGATGTTATCTTGAACATGATGGAGAAGCATTGAAAGGATGATACAAATTGCTTATAAGAAACTTTCTGAAACCACAAAAGACTCCAAATAGCCAAAGAAATCTTGAGAAAGAACAAAGTTGAAGATATTACACTTTGTGATTTCAAGCTCTATTACAATGCTATTGTAATCAAAATTGTATCATACTGGCATAAAAATAGATTCATAGACCAATGGAACAGAAGAGAGAGTTCAAAAATAAACTCATACATATATGGTCAAGAAATCTTCAACAAGCCTGATCTCATCTGATCTCAGAAGCTAAGCAGGGTCAGGCCTGGTTAGTACTTGGATGGGAGACCTAGGAAGACCAAGTACTGTATGCATAAAAAATAAAATAAGAGATTGTAAGATGCAATCTATGAGGTCAACCAAGGGTTGCCTCATAAAAAAAAGAAAGGAAGGAAAGAAGGAAGGATGGAAGGAAGGAAGGAAGGAAGGAAGGAAGGAAGGAAGGGAGGCGGTGGGAGAGAGAGAGAGAAAGAAAGAAAGAAAAAGAAAGAAAGAAAGAAAAAGAAAGAAAGAAAGAAAAAGAAAGAAAGAAAG
>NW_006443138.1:122510-140589 GCF_000325575.1 Pteropus alecto | reverse complement strand
AGAAAGAAAGAAAGAAAGAAAGAAAGAAAGAAAGAAAGAAAGGAAGAAAGAAAGAAAGAAAAGGATGGAGGGAAATAGGAAGGAAAGGAGGGAAGGAAGGAAGGAAGGAAGGAAGGAAGAGAAAGAAAGAGAGAGAGACAGAGACAGAGAGACAGAGACAGAGAGAGAGAAAAGAAATCTTCAACAACAACAAAAAACTTCATAAGGGCAATGTGCCCAGGAGTTATTGCTAAATCAGTATGTTTGTCCAGGGAAAGAAGGGTCTAGAGTTTCTTACTCTGCCATCTTGCTGACGTTTCTCAGACAAACTACATTTTGAATGAGAATAAATCTACTGAATCTTCATCCTCTAGACATCTTGCTCCAAAGATTTATTTTACCTGCCCTAGCACCATGTTTTTACCAGATGCCAAAATTAGTATATGCTCTCTTAAAAGCTCCAAAATAAGCATGAAAATAACCCTGTACAATATTGGGAAGAGTCTGGCCTTACCTTTCAAGGGACATACACAAAAGTAAAGAGAAATATAAAAAATGATGAAATTATAAAGAGAGTAAAGGTGAATAAATTTACTGTAGTTACATTTTAAAGGCTAGATTCAGCTAAAGTTGTTTTCAAATTTAGTTTTATAAATGAAGATACTACACTTAGAAAAAGTTTAATGTTTTTGTTGAATTTATGTCAGTTCTTTATTGTAGTTCTTCAGGTTTATATATATATATATATGTATTTATATTTAATTTAAATTATCAATCCCTTAACTTGAGAGGTTTCAGTCTAACAACAACAAGATATAAATCAAGTTCTATAATTAGCCATATAATGTGATGGCATCTGGCTTTTACCAATCCCTCCATAATCGTATTTTGCAACCATTCCCTTCCATTTATGTCTTAACCCAACAACATCAAACACTTTGTGGTTCCCTCTCTCGGTTTTGCTCGTGCCTAAAATCTCTATCTTCCTCTAAATTACCTGCTTCACCTTCAGACTCAGTTTTGTCATCAATTGCTCCAGGAAGCCTTACTTTGCCTCCCCAAGCTGATTTGTACATCTCAGCCTTAGTATTCCAACAACAACAATCCAAATCTCCATGATTACATTTTCCACATTGTTTGTAAGTGTATAACTGCATTTTCCCTCTCCCACAAGACTGAATGCTTTGAAAAAGAATATGTCTTATTTGTCTTTGCTTGTCAAATAAAAGATCTTCGCAAAATTAGATTCTTAGTAAACCTTTGTGAAACAATCAATGTACTGAAAATTAATGTTCTGACACTCTTCTATTATGATTTAAAAATCTGGAGATCAATCAATGCCATTAAGAAAGTAAAAAATTACCCACAAATTGGATATTTTCAAATCACATAATTGATAAGAAACTTGTACCCAGAATATATAAAGAATTTTTGCAATTCAATCATAACAAGATAAATAACCTTATTAAAAATGGACAAAGGATCTGGACAGATAATTTCTTCCCAAAAGATATACAAATGGCCAATAAACACAAACTACATTAGATACCACTTCACAATCATTAGGACAGCTATGATAGAAAAAGACAGACACCTTTAGTAAACACACACATACATACACACACACACTTTATCAAGTGTTGGCAAGGATATGGAGAAACTGGAATCCTCATGCACTGTCATACATTTCTGGTAAGAATGTAAAATGGACGAATCACTTTGGAGAACAGTCTGGAATTTCCTCAAATTGGTAAACACAGAGTTACCATATGTTCTAGAAATTCTACCTCTGGGTATAGACCCCAAAGAATTGAAAACATATATTCACGCCAAAAATTCTATATGAATATTCCTAGAATCATTACTCATAATAGCCTCACCTCAAAGTAGAAACAATTCTAAAGTATGTCAACTGATGAATGAGTAAAATATGGGAAAATGGGGAAATGTTGCTCAATGGGTACAAACTTTTAGTTATAAGATAAATAAGTTCTGGGGAGCTAATGTACAGTATGATGGTTATAGTTAATAATAATTTGTTGTTTACTTGAACATTGCTATGAGAGTGGATCTTCGATCTTCTTATAACAACAAAAAATGGTAATATGTGACATGAAGGATGTATCACCTAACTTTTTCGTGGTAAACACTTTACAGTATAGATGTGTATCAAATCATGACATTGTACACATGGAACATACAATGTTATATGTTAATTATATTCTATAAAACTGGAAAAGAAAATTCTTTAAAAAATGGTAGTGACTACTAATGGCTATCAGGTTTTTTAGGGGAGTATAAAAGTAGCGGAAAATCTAAATTTGATTTTGGTAATGGTTTAACAACTCTGTGAATATACAAAACAACAGCAACAACAACAACAACAGCAACAACATTGAATTGTACGTTTTAAATGGTTGAAGTGCATGATATGTGAACTATGTCTCAATAAAGCTGTTTACAAAAAAATTCAAGTGTTGGGGCATGACAAATAAAAGTTATATTTCCTCACATATCAGTTATGTTCTCTGCCCTCTGGGAAAGTACATGGGAAGTTAAATTGTAATCAAAAGGCTGCTTGATAGATACAGATTTAGAACAAAGAATTTTGATAATCTAAGCAAGCTTCTGGAACTTATCTTTGATTAAGGAAAACCTTACTGCTAAGGGCTTATTATCTGGGGCCCCTTGCCTAGTCAGGTTTTTTTTCAGATGCCCAGAATGAAGCATAATTTTCCTTTTTCACTTTTCCGTCTTTTGTCCTGCCTACAGATACTTCCATGGGAGCAATTTTATTTAATGCAGCTAATACCATAGAGTAGGTCAGAGTTTTGAATATCCCCCAAAACTCAAACTTAACCTGAGGTTATTCACTATTTTCTTGACTAGAAGCAGCTTCTTAGTCACACCGTTGTGAAGATGCTATAATAGTGTTAGACTTTGAAGGGAGAGTCAATTTTTTCCATGTTGACTCAAGGCCAGTGCCCTATTTGATACAGTACATTGTCTCTCAAAAGATAATTTTGAGGATCATTTACACGTGCTGCTAAGAATGGTATATATTTTGTTCCTCTGAGATGGCCTGGTTACTCTCCTACTTCACCAAGCACCTTCCAGGCAACATTATTTTGGAGGAGCTTATTGAGAGGACATGACTGCCAGTTGACCCATAAGCAGAACCCGAGCAATTGGAGGCTCCTCATCCCCATCCCTGTCCTTGGAATGTATGTTTCATCAAGCATTCTCACACTAAGAGCTTTTCAAGGACACAGCCTTGAGAAGATAATGTGTTGCTGAGACCATCTGGATGACATATGTGAGTGAACCCTGTATAAACTTTTAGATTCGGATATATCGCGGTCACCCAAGACCAGCCATATATGTAAGTTTCTTTGCTTATTAATCTCCCACCTACCAATCTGGAGTGGTTGGCCTCTTTCTTCGGTCTCTCCTTGCCCTCAGTGTACAGGGGTCAGTTTCAGATTTCATCCAGGGAAATTCTGAAGTTGAAAAACAACATCTTAGCTCCACCTTCACCTCCTTTGAATGCCTGCATTATCCAGCTCATTTGGATGTGTACTGTGCCATTTATTCTTTTTTATTTTTTGCCGTTCATTTTTGGTAACAGGAATGAACCAATTTCTTAACATTAATTGGATATGACAGGTATATTTTGTACATGCAAGAGATTGCAGTAGAAACAAATTTTTTGCTTCTCTCGAGCCTTTTTCTGAGATTTCAACCTTAAACAAAAGAAGTATTCTTAAACTGCTCTAGAGTTTCTAAAACTTTATTAAGCAAGTGCAATCAAAGCACTAGGAAATCGTGGCTTCTACACAGTGTGCTAGTGACAGGGAAATGGAAAGATTAGAAATGATCTAGCTGAAAAGCCTGCAGTGAGTTATAAAACAATTTGTATTTGCTTTCCTGTAGTTGGTAAATGTATTGCCAGGTGTCAAATAAATTATCTGCAGCTACAGTTAATAATCCAGAGAAAACCTAAATGACACGAAGAAGATACATTCTCCTCTGTGGAAAGCACTGAAGATACTTGCCTGCAGGAGATGATGGTAACTGTTCTCCATTTTCTCTGTAATAGCTTTGTGACTCTGCAAACTATACTTATAAAAGTAAAATACAGTTCCTGAAAATGTGCTTGGTAGTTGCTTGCCTCTGTTATCTCATTCTTATCCATATCCTTTAATAAAAAAAATATTGTAAAGACCAGTTACTTCCACTTTTTTAAACCGAAGTGTTTCTTTCAAAAGCTGCAGAATTAAGTGAAAACCGCAGGGGCTAAAACTTCAAGGTTGGCCAGAATGGGGAGTCTTCACAAACATACCATGTAAGACAGAGACTAGGGTGGCAACACCAAAATAAGACCAGAGATTTGAGTCTCTGAAATCTCTTGAATTTTCAAAAATGTGCCTATAGGGAAATTCAACACTAGTTGAAAGATCAGACTACTTAGCAAAAGGGCAACCAGGCCATGTGTACCGTTAGCCCCAGGTCCAAACTAAGTCCAAGATCAGTGGAGACTCTTACTAAAATAGTAGGAGAATTTCAAATGACAATGTTCTAACAGGTGGGGAAACCCTAAGGGCTTAGAGCAACTGGTGATAATGGAAATTCAAAGTCTCAAAGACCGGTACAAACAATACTGAAATTCAGAAACAAAAATAAAGCCACAGGGAACATACTTGGCACTAACCTTCAGTTTTTTTATTTTCCATTGTTTCTTACCATAGCTAATGAGTCCTAAGTTCTATCAATTAGAACTTCTTAAAAAGTCCTCTGTGTGATCACTGTGCTCATCATTCCTCTCAGTTAATACAAAAGCCTCCTGACAGGTTTCCCTATCTCCTGCTTTACCTTCTTCTAACGTAGTCTTCACACCGCTGTGGAAGTGATCTCTCTACATTAGGAATTCTATGTCTTATATTCATCAATGGCTTCTCATTGTCATTAGAATGATACCAAACATGCTGTATGGCTTTCAGGAGCTGGCTAGGCCTTGGCCCTGTTGAATTCCTCACAACTCCTTGTCCCCGGCCACGTTTAAGTGCTCTGGCATTTTCCAGAGGAGCCATGGTCTCTCATGTCTAATTAGCTTCACACATTTTACTATTACTGCATCAATGGAGTGCCCTTCACCAACCTCAATTTTACCTGGTAAATTCCTACCTGTTCCTCTAGACTATTGTTGTAGGATTCTCTAACGGAGAGACGGAACACCGAGGCTATAAGCAGGAAGCAGCACTTACTGATGCCGGCAATGGCTCAGCAGATTCTTATCCAAAGGCTGAGCCCCGATTGTAATATAATAGGCAGTTTTATACAGTCTTGTTATTCCTACAGAGCTACAGAGATAAGGAAGAACATTAATTGGTTGGTAAGCCATGTATCAACAGATGTGAGCTGGAAAGTCCTTGAGGTGGGGGAGAGGGCAGTCAGGAATGAACTTATTTGAGCAGGAAATGGCCAGGCAGGGTTAAGCTGCCACACTAAAATCAGGCTTTACCTCATCTGGGAGAAACTTTGTTATTCTCTCATCTTCCTTCCCAAGTCTGACTATTTTATGTGTTACCATTTTTATGCTCAAATCTATAATAACATATTAGATACTTCATTGTATCAAATGGTTTATCAGTCTGTCTTCCCAAAATTCTGTGAGGTCAGTCTGTGTTTTTCATTTATCACTTGTCTTATCTAACACAGAGATCTTAAGTAGGTTTCAATTTTCAATCCAACTCCCAAGCAATAGCTATCTAGGACAGTACATGGAAGTAATCATACCAGCAAAAGTGGCGTGATTGATTAATGATGTCTGTCTAGGGCACTAGTTGTAGAAATAGCAACATGTATATCAAATATTTGCTCTCTCGTCTAGCACATAATACATTCTCACAGTTTTTGATGAATGATTTAATGAAAAATGTAGGCATAAGAAAAACAAACAGTAAAATTATGTGGGACTAAACAAAACTGAGTAAATGTTGGCCTAGAAACATTAAGCTTCTTCTTGCTTATTAGACAGACTTTGCAATGGAATCATAAGAAGGCTGAATTCATATATTTTGATTATGCAGTTGTTGAACTTAAGAATAGAGCACAAAGAATCTGTTCTTAGTGTACTGACTCCAGATCAGAACAAGGAATTATCAGAGCTAGCTAGTGGTCTACACTAAAACTGAAATTTTGGATGAAATGATAAAGCTTCTTGAGAATCTATTGAAGAAACAATTTTTTAGAATAATCACAATAATTTTTTATCTCTATAAAGCTAATCTATTGGAATTGTCACTAAACGTGGACCAGGAATTATTACAACAACCTTAACGCAACATTAAAACAAGTCTCACCAATCTTGATGTATATTAACTTTTCGGAGCTAGTAATATCAAGGATCATGGTTAAAAATTAAAATTCAAAGGAACTTTGTTATACCTTTGTCCCTGGGGAAGATGTCACCTTATAAGTGGGAGTGCTTCAGAAGAAAGCAATTCAGGTTCTTCGGTAACTAAATATCCCTTGGATAAGATGCCAATTTGCCTCAACTTTTCTCCACAGATATATTTCTTTCTTTCTTTCTTTTTTTTTTTAAGACTTTGGTTCTTCCCAAGGAAATTTAATGCTGACTTTCAAGCATTAGATTGCACCTTTCAGCATTCTGTGATTTCTCTGGAAAGTTTATAGCTTATAGTAATGGTCGCGATTAGTAAAATATTCAAAGAACACACACACACACACACACACACACACACACTTGTTTGTTTAGTAAGATGCTGTAGATTGGCAGTCCCCCTCTCATATTAAGTTTCTGTTGTCATGGTAATAGAATTAAGCTAGACAGTCCAAAAATATAATATGTTATAGAAACAATAATTAAGTGTTCACCATATACGTAAGTTCAATAGCTTGATAATATATGTGACTGGTTTACCTGATCATGCACTCTCAATATGGATTTTAGTTTAATTATGCCACTTCAGTTAATGTTGCTAAATGATAAGAGCATAAAAAGTTGAGAAAATAACCCAAAGGATCCATAATAGAAAGATTGGAGAGGCATGAAAACTTGGCTTAAGTCAATTTAATTCAGGAAGTACCTTCTGTGGTAGGCATAAAGTTAGATACAAAGATAAATTAATGTCTTGCTTTGTCCTTATCTAGCCTAAGATTTCAAAAAAATTCACTTTACATTTCTGGACTTTTTTCTACTTATTTGAAAAATGGTGGTGCTGGGATAAGATGACCAATTTTTAATGATTTTTTTTTGTTCTTAAATTCTCAGAATTTCATGAGTCACTTAGCTGACTAAAACATAACATAATTGCCTTATGAATATTACTCATCAATATTATTGGATTAGTGGTCATTGAGTCACAAAATTTTCCAAAATTCTCAGATTATATAAAAAATAACAAAGCATAATATACATAAAGCCTATTAAAAATGCGTGCTACAGAATGATTTTGTACATTCATTATTAACTCAGCCTTTAAAAAAAAATACTTAAGGCACAGGCAGATATATCACAAAAAGTACTGATAAGCACAAATTTAAAATAAAGAAGTTGAATTGCCTGATCATTTTTGCTTTTGCAATGGAATAGGTATTTGTTTTTGTTTGTTTATTTGATTGTTGTTTTTTTGTGCGGGAGGGTTGCTTCTCAGAATCTTAACACTTTTCCTTTGTTTGAGGATAGAGGGAGGCAGAGACTACTTCAAACAACAGAATTTGAAATTGCTCAGTACTTGTTTTGCCAGTCCCCTCTAAAGCTGGTCAGAAGTTCACAGAGAATCAAGTTAGAGGACAGCATTGGTAACTTCAGGGCAGTGCACATTTCCCTGGGAATTCAGGGACTGGGTACTGTGAAGGCAGCCTGTGTGCAATGCAGGAGGTGGTCGAGGCTCTACTTGTGCAGGGCAGGGCTCAATGCTCACAGCAGCAGCAGGGTTTTTTTTTTTGCTGAACTGGTTTTGTGGTTTGACTATATGAATGTTGCTCTGTTTGCTATATTATTGATAATTTTCCGTGTCTTTAGCATTCTCAGTGAGACTATAAATTACTCAAAATTCTTTCCATAAATTTCTTTTGCTGCATTAATGGGTTAGAACAGGTTT
This sequence comes from Pteropus alecto, assembly GCF_000325575.1. NCBI lineage: Eukaryota > Metazoa > Chordata > Mammalia > Chiroptera > Pteropodidae > Pteropus > Pteropus alecto. The sequence goes on along the minus strand of NW_006443138.1, from coordinate 132,484 downwards.
ATGATGCATGCAAGTAATATTTTGGACTGACCCACATGTATATATGGTTATAGACCTTGTGCAGCAATTTTCAACCTTAATTTTATAATTCTTTAGAAAATTTACTGGTCTTAAACATGAATTGACAAAATAGATTGATCACAGAAAGATTTATTTTAAAGCATGTATCTACTTAACAATGTGTTTAGAGTGCTGAATTGCCCCCTATTCACTTAATGTGTGACCTTGGGCAGATTCATTAACATGTCTAAAAACGGTTCTCTCATCCATAAAAAAAGGGAGAAAAATTCTACTGACCTCACAAGAGTGTTTTTAGAATTAAAATTAAAAATATATACATAAAATATTAAACAAAGTGCTTGGTTCAAATAAACAATAAGGATAATCTACTATTTTTAATAAATATATTCTAATTCAGAGTATAGTTTAAAAAGTATACTTTTTGGAATTAACTTGAAATTTAAATTCATTTCTGCTTTATTCTAATGATATGTTGACATTTTTTCTTTAATTTCTCAGTCTATCTCAATGTTTAAATTAAATAGAAAATTTAATTACCTCATTGAATTGTTTTGTAGACTTGCGTGTGTGAAATAACCCAGGCAAATGGTTAAAGGAAAAATATTAGAAGCTATCTATTTTATACAACTTTTAGAATATTGCATTTAGTCTTTACAAAACTTAATTTTATGAAAATGAAGCTGCAACTCAGAGAGTTTAAATAATTTCCTGGAGCAACACAAGAGTACCTGGAGTTAAACCCAAGTCCACATGACTCCAAACCTTTACGATTTCCATTTCCTAATTCATGTGTAAAGTACATGGTAAGCACTGAATACATTTTAATTCCTTTCTCTTTTTCCTCTTACCTAAACGGTATATTTACTAGAAAAACAAAAAAGGAAAAAAAGTCAAGTGATAAATTATAACAAGTGAAGACTGACTGGAGATAACTGATCTCTTGTTTTCTCTGCAGGATGATTAGAACACTCAGGGTTGTTAAAGGCAGTGTTAAAAGCACATTTATACTCACATCCTCTTTCCTTCACCTCTTGCTCTATGACGCTCTGGCTTCCACGTATTTATCTGTATAGTGGGCTACTACTGGGGTTTTTATAAGGAGTGAAAGAAATAAATATCCACTGTACCTAGATTTAAAATACAGGCTATTAATTTTCTTTCATCAGAGGGGAAAAAATGCACAGTTGGAACTTTCAACCCAACTAAGACAGAATCTAATTCAGCCAGACTTGGGGCATCAGCAGAAACTGCGAACACCAATAATAGTAAACAAACCCTCAGGCTAGGTTTTTGCAGCTATCGAGAAATTGGATCAAAACTCTGTATGCTATTTAGTTGTCTATAGTTTGTCAATGCAGCAGAAATATAAAACCAAATGGTCTGGCTTCATTGCCAACATGGCATTTAAGGCAACACTTGGCAGGATAAATCCACCTAATTTATGTCTAGTTTCAATTATCCAAGGATACATTTACATATATTTGTACAAAAGGACAAGTTTTTCTGCAATTTCAGTTTTTTTCCAAGTATAGTAAGTGTTCAGTTTGTCTGTATTTATTCATTTTAGAGCCAAGGAAAAAAGACCATTCTGCTATTATGTTCTGCTTATTATCATGCATGTGTGTTGTTGTTTTCTTTAGACAAGGTTCAGAAATAGTCTCTGCAAGAGTAACTTAAACAAAACTAATTTAAAATATTTGATTTCCTAACTATGTATAGTGCCAGGTGGGTACTACACTAATCAAGGGAATCACTTTGTAAATTATATAACCACTATGATGTACACCTGAAACTAATATAAAATAATATTAAATGTCAATTGTAATTGAACAATAAAAAATAAATAGAATATTATATTTCTTTTTTATTAATCCAATTAACACCTAAGTGATAAATTTTGTATTCATCCTTGACTTATTATCCCCCAAATCCGAACAAGTATTGAGTTCTACTGATTTCACATACTAAATGCCTTTGAAATTCCACTCCCCCCTCCAGCTTTACTAAGGGGAAGCAGGGTTTTGTCATCCTAAAATATGCCTTTTGGGGATATTGGTTATTTTAAGCTGGTTATTTTTAAGAAATCAAAAACTCAAAAAGAGCTTTTTACGTCCCTCATACCTGACTAAAGACAGAAAATTAGACAGCAAACCTGTTTAAAGGAATGAAACTATCACCTTAGTGTCATAATATAATCTAAGTGACAGACAGAAAGAAATCCAGCAAAATCTGTTAGACTCTACTCTTATTGTTTCTAGGTGGCCCAACAAAAATTTATTTATCAGTTGTTTGCTCTTTCTCATCTACCTGTGAATTGTACTTTCCCTTTGAAATCTCAAACCCCTGTCTCCTTCTTCTTAGTCCAGAATGGTATATAAACCTCAACTGACCTATTTGTCCTCCATCTCATTACTCTTAGGGAATCTCTGCTTGTATACATATGTAATAAATTTGGTTATTTTCTCCTGTTAATCTGATTCAGATCAATTTTATTATTAGAACAGCCAGAAGAACTTAGAGGGTAGAAGGAAATTATTTTTTTCTCCCCTACACTACACAGCCTGATTTCAAACTCTTATCATATCTTACAACTACAGGTTCCTATAGGACCACATACATTCAATCTTGTTTTTCTCAAATCCAGTCTCTACACAGTTTATGGAATCATCTATCTAAATGCAAATCTTACCATGTCATCCCAGGTTTAAAATCTATAACTAGCTCCACATAGCCCTGAGGCTAGAGCTAAATTTCCTCAACCGGTACAAAAACAAACAAACAAACAAAAAAACAAGCTACCATGATCCTTCCCTGCCCATTCAACCTCACCTCATGCCACTCCTTATATTTTATATTCAAGCAACATGGAACACTTGCAATTCTGTATACATGTTATGCTAGTTCTCGCTCTGTATCGTTGTGCATGATATATTCTACCTAGCTAGATTTTTGTCATCTTATAAGGCTTAGCTTTGCCATTACCACCTCCAAAAAAATTTTCCTAACCTAACTCTCACCACCAGGCTGATGAGGTGTTTCTATAGTATCGTGTGCATATCTTTCTCACTATCATTTCTTCAATAAAATGAAAAACAATGTGCAGGTCTGCTTCCCCAGACTATTCTGAGAGCTCCTTTAAAGCAGAGGATGTATGTTTGTCATAATTGATCTCACTACCTAACACAATGCCTGGCATGACGCCTGGGAAATGTTCAATAAATGTTGAATTAAATGAATATACTCGTGGCATAATCTGCCGGAAAATTTGTTTTCGGGTTGATTATAAATGATTTCCTGAAATTTCTCACATTTATCAGCTGATTCATATTTTGCTTCAAGTCCAATGTAAAACCATCACAATTACAGAAGACTTAATAGTATTATGCATAAATGCAGATGGACCCCACTGAGAGCCTGCCTTGCAATGAACATCCCTAGAGGAGATTTGGATGGGATTTTTATAGTGAGTTCTTTCAACTTTGGAGAATTAATACAATTAATTAATTTAAAGCAAATTTAAATACGTCCCCACCAAATTCTCTGGCAAGGGCAATGTGATCTTGCTAAAGTAAAAACAGGAGTCTAAAACTGTGTTGTCTGAGACATTAGGAAAAAAGTATTCTTTCTCAAACGGAGTGAGTAATAAATAAGAGACTGATAATGGTTTGTTTAAAGGAAAAAAAAAAAAGGAATAAAATTCAAGAAACTATTCAAAAAGCACAGACTTCATACCAAAGGCATAATGGTCCATCCTCATATAAATAGGTTCATTATAATGGAAAAAGGAATAACTTTTTTCCCTTTTGAGTTCAAGTCTCTCCAGCAATAGCCGAATCCTTTATTCATCTGATGACTAATGATGAAAGCTCACCTTTTATTAATAGTGTATAGAGGCCAAAAGCAGACCTTCGCATATGTAAAGACTGTGTTCAGCATCCTGTGCTAAAGAAAACTTTTTTAAAAAATCAAAGCAAATTAGTCAAGCAGAAAGAGCTTTCAAAGAATAACATTATCTTTAGCAGACTGGGGAATAGTTCCTTTTTTGTATGTCCACCTATTAACAAATAATAACTGAGAGAAGTATATATGAAAAGCACGGAGCGGGGGGCACGAGGGGGTTGCGGTACATGGAACATGGAGGAGGAACAATAGAGCAACAGAACAACGAATAGATGCCAGTCATGATTCTAAGAAATGAATTAATTCATTAACAATCCCACAACCCTAAGAGGTAGGTCCTATAATCCCCAAATTACTTCTGTGGAAACTGAGAAACAGAAAACTTAAATAACTTGTGCATTTTTCACTTGGCTTATACTCTAACTGCAGTGAGAAATAGACATCATCTCACAAGTGCCATTTATGGAAATAAAAATATGACAAGCACGATCTAATGAGTAATATTCATATGTTTGTCTTAGTCACCACATTATCCCTAGCATGGGGAAAAGTGCTTGGTATATAGAAGGCACTCAGTAAACATTTGTTGTTTAAATTAGTTCAATGAAGACATCATTTTTAAAGATTCAGGAAGGGGAAAAAAATGGGAAAAGAACTATTATAGCTATCAGTTAAATTTAATCATCAGTACGTGGACTACTCAACTTTGGTAACTGGAAGAACATCCAAATCAGCTCCATCTTGGATGTTAATGCCCTGTAATAAATATTAAAGGAATTAAAAAAAGAAAAAAAAAAAAAAACAGGAGAGGAGAGTTCAGGAAAATCAGTAGGAAGAAAGAAAGGGATGGGAATGTAGAGACAACTCAGGCAGATGAAAGAATATGGGAGAAAAAATCATGGATGCCAAAGGGCAAAAATTATTTTGAGAAACAATAGATAGGAAGGTTTATTGAGAGAATTTCAGCCCAGTTGTTAATCATTTTAATCTCATTTTAATCTATTGATCTCCTTGGAGAAAACCAAACCAAAGAATATGTACAAGAAAATTTGAAGTGTGGTACTTTTACTTGCTGTAGTTTCTCATATGTAAGGACACTTTGCATTTCCATTGATCATTAATATATTTGTTTTTATCAAAACTTTGTAATATAAATTTTCTTTAACAATTGACACAGGTCCTGCACTCCCAAAGTCCTTGTGTTTGGCTTAAATCTGAGAGCAATAGAGGCCTCAAGCCATATTAGCAGATTTCAGTTTAATGGCTTGTTGACGAAACCGAACAGGGTTTAAGGCAGGGCCCAGCGAACTGGAGTGTGCCTTCTAGCTGACACTGTAATTGAAAGTCCCCAGTGGAACAGCAAAGTAATCAACAGTCACTGAAAATGGACAGCCCTTTAATTCTCAGCAATGGCCCCTCTGGACCAGAAGTCAAGCATAATGGCACAATACTGTAGGACAGCCTGCTTTACTGACTTCAATGCTATGTGCCTATTCTATTCTAAAGACAAGAAAGCCAGATGATGGTCCATTTGGCATTTATTCCCAGCCCTTAATTTTTTATTTTAAAATACTTGTTTTTTATAGAAAGTATCTATTTGTGCATTATCATTTTTGTTTGGGGAGAGTTATGGAATGGAGATGCTCTGGCCACCTATAATTGATTCTCAGATTAAAAGAATTCACGCCCCAAGCTCCTAGCAAGTATACTTTTCCCATGTGGTAAAGCAAAGCATTCTGTAGTCTATCTCCAAACTAGGATTATTTCATACATGAATGAGAGAAAAAGAGACACATTAAATAATAATCACGTGCTCAATTTCAAGATGTTAGCCTCTCACTGTTGACCTTTATATGGTAGCCTGTTTACAAAAACAAATCATGGGGAATAAAGTCAGCGAATTAGACCACTATGAATGAAGGAGAAAAACTTTAGACCTAAGCAAGAGGCTGTATTAAAAGCATCTTGCTACATAAGCATATTTAATCAGGAAGATAGTGAACTGGAAAACCAAATTAGGATCTTTAAAATAAAAATCTGGGGCTTAGTAGGAAATACTTAAAGAGAAAGCTTACCGAGCTAGTAGGGTGATTTGTTATAGAGGGCAATCCAATTGAACACGGTGGAGATTTTTCCCTTAGTTTGAAAGAATACAGAAGAGAGTTTCAAGACCAAATAAAGCTTTCACAACTCGTGACTAAGAATACTTGAGAGATAAACATGCTATTTGAATACATATAATTGGAAGAATGTCGATTCTCTACTTTTTATCTAAAGCAAGGAGAGAGGGACATATCAAGACAACATTGTATTTAAATGTAAAATATTAAAATGTTATGCTTATTATTTGCAAACCCAAGGATGAGATAAAATAGTGTATATATTTTCAGACACTTGCCTGACAAGTTCTTAAAATGGATTTTTTGCCTAAGCGAGAATAGAAATATTATTAAATTGAAAATTGGAAAGGGGTGAAAGATTATAGAATGTTGAGGAAAAAGAGAAAGTATGCACAATGTTAATCGCAAATCAAGCTTAAGTGATTTTCATTGGAAATATAATTTCAGTACTGTCATCTATCATGTAAGTAAAAAGTACCTTTTTAGGTTTGGGGATTTTTTGGCAAGGGATGGCATTTGTTAAACTGGGGAAGCCTGTATTTTTGTGTGGGCTTAGCAACAGAAAACTAGAAAGGGCAATAAACTATTTGGACATTATTCTCAGGGAAAGAAAGAGAAGATCTGTAGCAGCAATATGTCAGAGCCAGAGAGATATTCATGGATACTGAGATTTCGAGAACCAATGATGAAAATAAAAAAAAAAAGATTATGAGACTCTGCTGCATACAAAGACAGTAAGTTCCAAAACTAAGATGTGTGGTCAAAAATGGAGGATCAAGAGATGGAAAAAAAAATGTCAGAAGGAAGTGAGAAATGGGAGTATGTGTGTAAAGAGAACATCAAAGGATTCTATCATTGAAGGGTTCCGATGCCTTTTCTCTTTGGATAGACCTCCAAGTTTCATGCTTTTTCTCAAATAGACCTGGCTGTTAGTATAGAAATGTCACAAATGCAACTAAACATAACCATAAATGGGGCCAGGAAAGAGCTTTCCCAGTGGCAAGATGCTACAGTAAACTATGAAGTCAAGTAAAGGGGTATGGTTGAAGAGACAAAGGACAAGTCTTATATGGTGAGACTTTTCTGTTTAAAATCATGATGGCGGATACGTAATATTATACAGTTATCAAAACATATGGAACTTTACAGCACAAAGAATAAACAATAATATATGCAAATCAAAACAATCATTTAGTAAGCAGGAGCATCTCGAGATGGAATGCAGAATGCAACAAAACAATTGAATAGTATTATAAAGGTTTGAAACAAGTTAATTGAAGGAGGAATAGATGATAACATGAGTAACTTTGGAAATGAGTGAAGTCTAAGACTAAAGGCAAAAGAAATTATACATACCAATGTACTTGAGTTGATAAAGTTATTTTCCATAGAGGTTCAGATGAACAATTCTAAAATTACTATACACACATGGACTGGAAAGTAAGTAAATGGATAGCAGATGGTTGGAGCCAGCTTTCTCACTGTTGGAGAGGGAGCTTTCAAGTATGCCAGAGGAAAGACTAGTATGATCTTTGTCGTAATGATTTAAATTTTGAGACATCACTATAAATTCATTTTTAGCAATATAGAGGTAGATGATTACTTACAGAAATATGTATAGATACATGTACACACACAGGTTAGTATACATAAATATATTTTCTTGCTGTGTTAGCTGAGAGGACCTAGAAGTATTGATACCCCAGTAGCAACAACTACCTAGATTTTGATTTCATTCCATTCTTTAATAAAGGGTACGAGAGCTCCTTACAAAAATTGCTGATTCTAAGATTGGAGCAACAAATATTCTAGATGATCTTGAAGTATCTTGTGCATAAAATATGAAAGCACACAAAGCAAATAAATAAACAAATGAAAAACAAAAAATATTACAATGAAGAAGATATGCAAAAGAAGACACAGGAACCAACTGAAAGAGCTCCTGATGGCCAAAGCTAGAACAATTTGAGCAATAAAATAAAGTAGAATGGATTATAACTCAAAGTATGAAATAAATATCTTTGATTTGTTGTTATTGAACTAAAGTTTGCGTGCCACACTCTTTGAAAGGTCAAAACTCAAAACATCAGACTTTGGAGTAAGGAAAGTTTATGAATCAATGAGGCACTGACAGAGAATATGAGAGCCCTAATGGGCTCATCATCTCCATCTTGCTCACTGGACTAGGGGATATGGGAAACAGGTATGCGGAAGTGCTGGTAGGACAAGTTTTAACTGGAGGACCTTGGAACTTGGCCTTTTGTGGTAAAGGTGCATCAACATCAGATCTTCCTGGACAACAGACCCTTGGCTTCTGAAAGTTTAAGTGTTCAAGATCTGGTTATGTCCTGGTCCTTTGGTTCTGTGTGGCAGAATTGGGGATGGAGTGGGGTTCTGAGTGCAGCTGGAGGTCAAAGTTCTCTCTCATATGCATGCTTCAGTTATATAACTTGTGGTTTTGGTCTGTTGTCTCTGAAAAGCAACTCAGTATTTTGGTAAACAGAGTAGGACCATTTTGAGCTAGTTTCTGTGATTCATTGTTATTGACGGGAATGAATTATTAAATAAATAAGTAGAAGAATAGAAAAATCTCTGGAGCAGAGGAATTCTAATAATTTATATAGATACCTTCAAGAAGAGGGAATCATATCTCCCCATTCCATAAGTGGGCATTGTGCATAGTAACTTCCTTTTGAAGACTACAGTAAGAAAAGGGGAAAGAAGAGTCAATTTACAGTGGAGAAACCTAACACACACTACCTTAGCGAGGTGATTAAGAGCATGTTAATAGTATACGCCCTTAGAACGAGTTGATGAAGATGGAACTTTATGGTCTTCCTTTCCAAAGCCAGTAACTCTAGTTTAATTATAGGAAAAAAAAAAAAATCAAATCAGTTTCAATAGAAGAGCATTCTATAAAACATCTGACTAGAAATTCCTCAGAACTGTTAAGGTCAGCAAAAACAAGCAATTCTGAGAAACTGTCATAGCCAAGAGGAGCCTATAGAGACATGACAACTAAATGTAATGTGGTACTGTTCATGGAATACTGGACAAAGAAAAACGCACAAAAAAATACATCAGAACTAAGGAAATCTGAATAAAGTAAAAAATTAATTAATAATATATCCCTACTGTGTCAAATGTACCAAACTAATGTGAGATGTTAACCGGGAAAAAAATGTGCAGAATATATGAGAACTCTCGACTATCTTCTCAATTTTTCTGTAAATTTAAAACTGTTCCAAAAAATAGTCTATTAAAAATTTTAAAAATAGTGTCAAAATCTTACTGTATAAGATATATAATATTACTTATGGAATAAAATAACATGCATAAATTTAAAAAATAAAGCAAGAGAATGGTATTGAGACAACTGAAACTAAATGAGGTGATCTGAGCAGGCTTCACTGAAAAGCTATATTTGAATAAAGGTTTAAAGAAGGTGGAGAAAGAATATCTTTGGCGGCAATGGATATAGATGGACATCTGGTGCAAGCATGTTTCTGGGAGAGAGCACATTGGGTGGGAATGACTACAAATGGGGTATTGCTTGGTATGCTCAGAGGAAAGTGAGAAGGAGGTAGTAGACTTGAGGTTGCAAGTCACAAGTCACAGAAAATCATGGGGGAAAATGTGTGTGTTGGGAGGGAGAGGGAGATGTAGTGAAAGAGGTGTGTCACCGAAGAAGTATGGCATTTGGATATTAGTCCACTTGTGACATAAAACAATTAGGTTCAAGGAGCCGGTGTGAGTCGTCTAGATTCAGGGCACTCCTCTGAGTTTCAGCCTCAGTGGCAATTCTTTAAATCTTACTCATGGTGATCCTGCCTTCCAGCCAACACTGAGCAGAGGGGACTGTGTAGAACTTATGGTGATATCAGCCTCATGCTTCACAACCACAGGAGCATTCTACAGGCAGCCAGCTTCCAA
>NW_006443138.1:122028-122489 GCF_000325575.1 Pteropus alecto | reverse complement strand
TAAAACTTTCCTCTCCAGTATAAAATCTAGAGATAGTCTCATGGAAGAAGAATGCCCCTAAGAGAGTACACTCGATTATCTTGAGGAAAGGGGATCTTTAGGAGGGAAGGAAAGCATTCTCACTGGAGGAGAGAGGAGGATTTAGGGAATTATCTTCGAAGTTAAAATAAGTACAATATTATTTTTATTCCAAACCAATGACACAGGTTGTAGAATATGAAAGATCTTTCTAAAAGTGCTACAAGTGTGCAGTGTATTTTCAGTGAATGGATGTGTTGACCATTCTGAGATGCAATGTTTAAAGACGTACGAATTTCATTTCAGTGTCAGCTTCCCATTCCTATGGAGTCTTTCTATCTTAAAAAAAATAGCCCCCTTATCTAAGTCGAAGGATAAGGTAAGTACAATAAAAATTGGGATGTACAATTGTGAGTTCTCAATTTGAACTATTGTCTTTCTAT
>NW_006443138.1:113691-121956 GCF_000325575.1 Pteropus alecto | reverse complement strand
TATAATAAAAAAATACTTTTCTTAGGGATTCCAGAATTACAGTGTTAAAGAACCTTATTGGGAAAGTCAAAGAATATGTATGTATGTATGCATGTATGTATGTATGTATGTATGTATGTATGTATGTATGTATGTATAGATAGATACATCACCTTTATTATTTTTTGAGATTAGAAAAAATGTATACAAGTAAGAACTTTATGAAACATTTGTGGAATTAAGAATTCTGAATTGGCTTAAAAATTTTATGTCCAAAATCTTTTCCTTTTCCATTTTTGCTGTGACTGACTATGGAGAAGAGAAGGCAAGCTAGGAGGAAACTGAGAAGAAATATTTAATATCTTTACTCTCAATACCAATAAAATTATGAAATTGTGTTTCTTTGAAGCAGGTTTGCATTAGAAATGTGCGTCAGAAAGTATATATTCAAGTAACTTCCCCCAAATATGAAAGATTCTGCCTTCCTATGATTGGGGCACTGATACAAACTATGAGATGGGAAAGGAAAAAGCTTTCATTATGAGTTACAATGAAAGATTAGACAAAAATAGTGGTTTGTGATTTAAATGACAATCCATGAAAAGTAAGAAGAAACAGCCTTCCTCCAATGCTAGAGCCAGGGAGAGAGAAACCAGGCACATCACTAGCCCAGGTGGTGTTTTTGCAAAATTACAACAAGGTGTCCCCACTCCAGGTTGGTCCAGCCTTGAGCAGGGCACACATCTTGGTTAATGGAGTGTAGGGAGAATTTCAGCATGGGTGTCTGCCCTGCTGGGCACCCATGAATACAGGCCTGAACATTACAGAACCAAGAAGTGCAAGAAATGGGTAGGGAGACAAATGCTAACAGTAGTGATTAGGTGAAAGTCCTGATAGCTCCCACAGGTAGTGCCAGCCCTGAGCACTGGCAAAGTTTAAGAAATAAATGCCCAGGAACAACAACAAAAAAAAAATTAAAAAAAAAATAGAAAATAAATAAAAGGAAAGAAAAGAAAAGAAGGAAGAAAGGAAGGGGAAAAAAAACCTTTTATCTATAAAGAATGACTGCTAACTAAGATACATAAGAGGAAGGGGGGATTTTTGCTACCAATTAACTTTTGTAATTAGTTAGCATTTAGACTAACATCCAAACTTCTAGCTGTCAGAGGTATTGTGAACTGTTGCTATTAAGTATTACTTGCAGGCATGTAACCAAGTGTTATACTTGATATCCATGGTTCACAATCAAGGAAACATTAAAAAGAACAAGTATCAAAGCTGCATAGGTGGGAGAAATGTCATTTCTTCTTGTCCTTACTAGCATTGAGTTGTGACAATATTGTTCCTTCTGTTCAGTACTTCAAGAAAGTAAATTCGGAAGCTGCTGGAGACCAGCCGCTGGGCTACACGCTCTAGAATGTCCCTGATTAAAAAAACAAGGATTAGCCTCTTTCTAATATGTTTCCTTGGTCTCCACATTCTTAGAAACAGATACTGGTCTCCATTGGAAGAGAAAAATGAAGAAAGCATAGTAGCAGCAAAGGCTTTTATTTTTAGAGTATATCATGTTAGAGGGACCAGAGAATAGGAAAAAAAAGTATGTGTGCCAGACATAACATTATACAATGACAATACAACAGTTAATGGGATTCAGGACCTATTCTATAGAGCTCAGTGATGTGGAGCAGTAGATAAAAGTGATTTCCATAGATCACACACTCTACTTACAAGGCAGGGTGCTCACTGCTTTAGATACATATGTGATTTAATCCACAAACCTTCCAAGGAGAAGTATTTAATCACCCCTTTTACAGAGAGAAAATTGAGGATGAGAGAACTATAAATAACTTGTCCAGCATGTAAGAGATGGAGCTGGGATTCAAACCTGGTATATCCAACACGGAACTTTTTTTTCATTACTATCTTATAAGGTTGAAACTTCTCCTTTATTAATCTTTGAATACTTGAATTTATATTCTGACAATTACTGGTGCTAGTTTTATTATAAGACTATGGCTTTGAATGGAGATTCCATTCACCAATTAACAAATTAATATAAAAACACATGGGATATTACATTTATTAATGCTTGACCTCTGTATAGCCACTATAAACAAACTTGTCAGAATATTATCTAAGTTCATCTATTAAAGTCTTAATTTTAAAAATTAGATACCATTTTAGAGTTAGAGAGGTATATATGAGGTGACATTCCAGCTTTTATTCATGTCAATGAATATAAATAATTTAATGTTTTTAAAGGGCAAATCTGAGTGAATTGATGCTTAGAAAGTAAGTTTATAATATGAAGTTTAACTTTGAAGCACCTGCTTTTTGGTTAATATACCTAGGAGAGATTTGAATGTGATCAGTAGTTATTTGGTTTTTTTGCCATAGCATAGCCTTAAAAAAAAAAATCTTTAAGTACCTTATGAGTTTATTTTTTAATTACCTTTCATACATAACAGTCTTTACAATGGCATTATTTAACATCCGAGTGCCAATAGTTTACCTTCTGTTGTGTGAAGAGAGGAAGACATAATTGTTTTTGGCTTCCAATCAATGATAAAGTGTGGGGGAGTATAACAGATGCTGAGTGTTTATTTGTGCATTGTGAGGTACCGTAGGAGGAGTGAGCCACGATATGACTGTCCTAGATAAACAAGCTGTGTACCTATGTGCAAGGCACATTTCAAATGACTTTTTTCCCCACATCCTTTCCAGGTTGCGAAAATGCAGAACCTGAAACCTAAGGAACAACAGTAGTGGGAAGAAGGGATATCAAATATTTTACCTCTTTAGTTATTCTGCTTAATTTTCCGTGACACTTTACTTATAACTTTTTCCCTCTGTGCTACTTCAAAGCATTTATTTCTTCAAATTGAATACCACAGTTCAAAAGGACATCTCTCCTTATTTACAAGGAGTAATAAGATGGGGTTGAATTTTCTAATGCAGCATCAGATGGGATGTTTTACAAGACCTGAGTTTATGATAAAGGGAGAAATTTACTCCCTTTAATACATTTATGCATCCTGTTGAGAAAAAGGAGCAAAATTATAGGATCTCAGAATTTGAATTTCCCTCATCATTTAACCTACTAGATTTATAGATGAGAGAACTAAAGTCATATAGTGAAAGAGTGAACAGTAGAATCTACTTTTTCAGCTTCCAGTGTAGTTTTCCTTAATAGTTCCAATAGGGCTTTATGCACATTCCAAGTCTATCTTATTAAAAGCAATGAAAACTAAGGAATATTTTCTAGCCTAATAAATTTCCATCCAGCTCTAGAATAGTCTCTCCTTAAACAATGTATGGAATATTTGGAATGTATGGAATATTTTCTTTACAAGATTTCTGCCTTCCTTTATTACTTATGTTTATCATGTTGCAAGACCTACACTGATATATTTGATTTTAGCCAAGGTGCATGCAACCCAGAGAGGGTTTGTGGGAGTAGATACCTGACAGTTTTTTATTGTAAAGAGGGAATTCTTAAGTGCCAATTTGCAGCTGCTTTCCCTCTCCAACCTTCCTCTATTTCTTCATTGTAGACTCAAATATTATAAAATGTGGATAGTGTAAGTTAGAAGTAAATCGTATTTTGAAGATTTGGGTTAGATTTTTTTGCAATTTCTTGGTTTAGTTATTATGACCTCTTGTTTTACATTTAATTAGCTACATATTTCATATTACACATGTTCTTCAAATATATCTGACAATGAGTAAGGCAAATTTTGAAGATAAGGTGTGAGATAGAACAGGGAGATTCTAGGCCTGTGAGAAATTTTTGATGAGGTTTGTGATGAAGATAAATCTTATGTGTCGTTTCACTGCAGTAGTAAAACGGGACACAAAAATCACCTGCTTGTACTGAGGAATGCATTTTACGGGGTTGGTAATTCAAGTCTTCCTATTCCATTGTTCATTGTCTATGGAATACACTTTTCAAATATACCAGTGGCTCCACCAAACTCACATCCATGTGAGAAATCATGGCAGTGATTATTTTAAACAAGTATTAGAATTCCAAAACAACCAGAATAAAAGTCTAGTTTTGAAAGGCCTGAGAGGTAATTTACTTAGTAGCAGCAAAACTTACTGCCCAGAAAAAAAAAAAACTAATACTGCCAGCATGTAAGATTTGTATAAGTAAAATGCTAAGATGCAGTATGATAAAATGGAAAGGTTCCACTTTCAAACAGTAAATAAGTTGATGTATTGATGGTGAGTCACATCATGATAAAAAGGTTAGATATAATAAACTGAAAAACAACAGCTTCTCTTTCCAAGTTGATGAGTCAACAGATTTCACCAATATGTGTCATGCTATAGCATTTGTAAGATTTGTAAATGATGTTGAAATTCAAGAAAACTTTTCTGCTGTAAAGAACTGCATGAAACAAGCAAAGACAATATTTATTTAAAGTTTTTAAACAAAAGATTTGTCTTGGAGGAACTGGGTTGGTACCTGTAGTGATAATGTTTGGTTTCTTGGAACATTTTACCTATTGTAAAATAACGTCACAACACCTTGCTTCTTTCATGGATGGGTGCTGTTGTCAAAAAAAAATTCTTAGAAATAAAATTTTTTTAAAAATTCCATATGATGGTACAAAATGGCAAATTTTACTAAACAATGGCAGTTCACTCATGAATGTTTTAAAACCCCTGGAAAAACCTGGAAAAGAGCTCATGACTCTCCTGCTGTATATAGAAATCTGGTAGTTTAGCAGAGTTCTTAACGGGGCATTTAAGTCAAAAGGTAAATTTAACATATAGAAATCTGTATTTCTATATGTTAGAAACAGGGCATTTAAGTTGCAGATGTCGCTGAGTGTTTTGAAGATGAAGTATGGCTACAGAAACCTGTCTACTTAGCACACACCTTTTTTCTTTCTTTCTTTCTTTCTTTCTTTCTTTCTTCTTTCTTTCTTTCTTTCTTTTTTTTTTTGTCACATGAACCAGTTGAACGAGTCCCCACAAGGCCATTCAGAAAATGTTTTGACTTAAAATGAGAGCCTTAGATTCGAAATAAAACAGAATCCTTTGAAAAATTATG
Organism: Pteropus alecto; assembly: GCF_000325575.1. Lineage (NCBI taxonomy): Eukaryota > Metazoa > Chordata > Mammalia > Chiroptera > Pteropodidae > Pteropus > Pteropus alecto. The sequence continues at coordinate 116,915 of NW_006443138.1, read as the reverse complement.
TTTCAAAAGGGTATCTTGAAATGTTTCCACTGTCATTTGGTCCTGAGAGTGAGGAAAGATATTCACAGATCTCAAGTCTTATTGAAAACCAGAGAAGCCACAATACAAAACTGAACAGTATCTTCCCCATTACCCCATTTCACCGTAAGTGCATAAGGGGGTGACAATTCTTTCTTTGAATCTTGACATGGAGAAAAGAGGAAGAATTTTGTGAACTGCAGTCTGATAATACCAAAGGGAACCAAAGTTTTGCTACCCTGAAGCTGCCTTTTTGGGATATTGATTTTAAGCTGTTTATTAAGAAACAAGACTGAGAAAGAACCTTGACTCTCCCATCCCTTCCTGCTCAAGAGATTCAGATAGAAAAACCTGCTTCAAGATCTTAGGATGTTCACCTTTAGCCTAATTTGAATTAAATTATGGTAAATAGGAGAGCTTCAGGCTGGGGCCTATTACCAGATACCCCTGTGTCCCATTGTTTCTGAATAGTCTAGCAAGAATTTGTCTGCCATGTGCCTTCTGCTCTTCTTCAACTACCCGTAAGTCACCTATTCTCACTTCTGAAATCTAATTTTGCTTCTCCACATTTTCTCCTTTGTTCAAAATGTCATATACACCCAATGTTGCCTCACTGTCTTTGGAATTTCCATGCCTATGTGAATTTCCCTTGCACATGTATTAAAAATTTGATTTTCTCCTGTTAATCTTTCTGTTAATTTGATTATTAGCCTAGCTAGAAGAACTTAGAAAGTGGGAGGAAAAGAAGTAAATTTTTTAGCCCTACAATATATTTAAGATAAAATTTACCAACCCATCCAAAGACAGGTTCTCAATTTCTGTGAAAGGAAAATAACTCGACATTCACAGGAAAGCACTGAATAATTTGCTGCAGTTTATAACTCTTAGATGTGTAATTTCATTCTTAACAAGAAGCAAGATGTAGGATAAAAATTATATCAGTTGAAAATGAGATTTTTGTATACTTATCTGTGCAGCAAAAACAAGCACAGGTTTTGTAATAGAGAGGTTAATTATTTTGGGCTTAACTATAATGCTTTATCTATTTGTATGTGTGTGTTTCCAAAGAAGATATTTAAAAACACATATGTATAATAATTGTGTAATTGCTAGCCTATATTTGAGCCTGATTATGTCACTCAGTGGGGGAAAAAATATGTTTTTTCAGTCGTGTAAAAAGTTTAGCCTAATATTATATTTTTATTCATATTGCTTTGGAAAAGGTTTTAGTAGATTAATTATTAAAATCGCCAATTTTAATAATTTTTCTGTTGTAAATAATGTAAATTAAAATCAATTTACAACTTTTATTTAATTTAAATCTATCTTTAGAAATAAAAAATTCTATTTTGACTTAAGCCAGTTATTTAATAGAAATTTATTGTTATTTTGTTTTCTTTATGAAAGAAAAAAAGATGATCTCATAAATAGCAAGCTATATCTAATTTCATGATTTTTTTCTCAGAAAAATTAAACTATAAAAGTCACTTTTAGTTTTCAATAGGGGTAAAATAAACTTCTCTTGCACATATCACATATTATATCTCATTAGTATCTCACACTTTGAAATCTGTGATAAAACTTTTAAGCCTACTTGGATAAGATTTTTAAAAGTCAAGTAAGAAATCTAAAAACAAAGAAGAAAAACTAAAATTTTCTCCACCTATACTACTGACTTGTATTAAAATTGATATCTTCTTTGGGGAGGGAAAGTACACATAAAGAGTAGCCAAAATAAAAAGATTCGCAGAAAAATGACTATCTCTATTCAAAATAGCACTGATTCATATACATATTAAATCTACATTGTTCTTCAAAGGCCGTCACAATGGGTTCAAAGTGCCGAAATATACAATATATGTTGATGAAAAAAAAAGTCACAGAATAGAAAAGAAAGGGATAGAAGCGAATGGTCCAGTTGTATACCAAAGACAGTGCAAGAGCAAGTGTTTATGGCTGGGATTAAAATGAATCTAAGACGCTCCATTATTTCTGTACTCAAGGTGAGTGCTAGCAGTGTTAGCAGTTTTACCATGATTCAGATTTTTTCATAGCCATTAATTAATGAGTATAAGTATGTCTTTGCTGACAGTAAGTTTAAAGAAATTGAATATATCAAACACATTATTTTTTCCAAACATATTTTATATCTTCCCTTCGCCAAGTTGTACAGTTTATAGAATATTTGAGCATAACAAGAAGAATTTTGTAAATTATAACACATCTAAGATATAATTTTCACTTTTGCAAGCTAGTTATATCAATTAGCAAAATTAGTGTGACTATAACTCTATATAACTCTGGAGCTTGAAATTTAAGAAGTCAACAGAACACCCAATTATCTCAACCCGAAAAGGCCTTCGCCAAAACACATTGGATTAAAGTTATCAAAAATCAATGACAAAGATAGAATTGTCAAGGTAGCCAGGGAGAAGAAAATGGTAACATACAAAGGTAAACCCATTAGATTATCATCGGACTTCTCAGCACAAACCTTACAAGCCAGAAAGGAATGGAATCAAATATTTAAACTATTAAGTAGAAAGAACTACCAGCCTAGAATAATGTATCCAGCTAACCTCTCCTTTAGATATGAAGGAGAAATTACGACATTTCCAGACATATGAAATTGAGGAAATTCTCCAATAAAAGACCTGCACTATGGGAAATACTGAAAGGGGTCAGTTCACCTGAAACAAAATAACAACAACAACAAAAATACATAATTAGGAGTAAAGTGACTATCAGACAAATAGAAGCAGCGGAGTGCAACCCTAACTACGAACAGGGCATTATAGCTTAAATAATAAGTGAACTGTTATAACAAGATAGCAATGAACGTTCAGCATACATAGGGACAAATTGAGACAACAATGACTAAAAAGAGGAGGATTCAAAGATCCAAATTCGTAAAAGAGAATGGAGATAAGGCACGTGCAGAAGAAAATGCGCAACTGTATATATACCACTATACTTTTCATATTTGTAATGGTAACCACACACCAAAAATTCAGAGCTGAAGTATACAACATAAAACTAGAAGAACCAGAGGGAAAACCCACAAAAGCCAACCAAAATAAAGAGAACAGAAACACAAGGACGAGGAAGCAATAGAAACGTCAAGCTACCAGAAAGCAAAAGGTAAAATGGCTATAAGAAGACCTCATATTTCAATAATCACCCTAAATGTAAATGGACTAAACTCA
>NW_006443138.1:105280-110330 GCF_000325575.1 Pteropus alecto | reverse complement strand
GACATACATAAAAGTGAATATTACTCAGCCATAATAAAAGATGAAATACAGCCATCTGTGACAACATGGATGGACCTCGAAATAATCATGCTAAGCGAAATTAGCCAGACAGAAAACTTTGAAAATCACATGATATCACTTATATGTGGGATATAAACCTAAAAGCAACAAAGGAACAGGACAAACAGAGACTCATGGACTACAGACTAGTGGTTACCAGAAGGTAAGGGGTGGGGGAGGAGGGAGGATGTAGAGGGAGTAAAGGAGGTCAAATATAGCAGGGTATGGGGAGAGTGAAATGGGTAAAGGGTATCAAATATGTGGTAGCTGAAGGAAACTGGAATTTGGGTGGTAAACACATAATAGAATATACAGATATTAAATTATAATGTACACCTGAAAATTATATAATTGGATTAACCAATGTTACCCCAATAAACTTAATAAAAAAAAAAGAGAGATCTGAGGAATATGAAACAATGTGATTAAAATTATAATCCTGGCAGTATTAGTAATTCATTATTTCCTGAATGATGAACACATATGAATACAATTTCCCCTTGATGAGTTTAGAATTTAATACTTTCTTTCAAAGGAAAAAAGAAAAAGAAAAAAAAGCACGGAGATTTAATCATTGAAGGTTGAGGTCAAAGAGGCTTCAGCTATGCAAAGTATTTCAGTCCTCCATTGGTCTTGATAATACTGATTACATTTCCGTAGTTAAGACCTTTTGTTTCCTGCAAAAAAAAAATTAAAGATTATTTAAATTAAAAAATTTCATCTAACTGTTAAAAGACTATAAAAATATGACAGAATTTGGACAAACAACTCTTCTTATTTGTATTCTGAGGAAAGAAATGTGATAAGGATAATTGCAAATTGTAAAACTACTTTCTTCAGTTCTGCCATTAGTTTCAATTTAAGATTGCCTTTGATTATCTTCTCCCAGGAAGTGCCTCTTGCTCATATTTTTTCACAAACTGTAGTTATGGGAGTATATAATCAATGTCATATGAATTGAAAAAACTTAATGTATAACATTTGGAAATTTAGAAAACTGATTTTAATATGAAATTCATGAGTAACTCACAACCCGACCTGTTGACATGGGTATCTATGAGTCTAACAAAATGAACTCAGCTAAAACAGAATTCTTCTTTGAATTGAAAAAATTTAATGTATAACATTTGGAAATTTAAGATATGTGATGTCTTACTTTGATACATTTATATACTCTAACATAATTGCCACTGTAGTGATATTTATCACATTACATAATTATAGTACAATATAATGTCTGTATTCATTATTTTGTGCATTAGATCTCTATGGCTAATTTAAAACTCCTTGCAATTTTGTGCCCTTAAATACCATCGCCCCTCATTCCCTGGTGACCACAATTTTATTCTCTGTGAAACAGAATTCTTAATTTCTATACTAAACTTCTCCATTTCCATACTTCTCTGAATCTTTCCCATTGGATAGTAAAAGGCATCATTCTTTGGCTTAAATCATCAAGGAGTCTTCATTGATTTTTCATTATTTATTACTCACCATATTAGCAAGTCGTATGAGTTTGTTCTGTCTCTAAAACATATCACTAATCTGATTATTTCTCCTTATCTAATTTCTACTTTAGTATATCATCATCATCTCTTGCCTCCTAATTGCAATGGCTTTCTGTATTCTCAACAATCTATTTTTTCATAGCAGTCAAAGCAATATTTTAAAACATAAATATATTTATGGCATACCCCTGCTTACTATCTTCTGATATCTGACCCTGCTTAACTCTGTGACTTGATCTGATATTATGCACTCCCTCACTCACTGGAAGGGGCTAACCTTAACCATCTGAACTTAGGTAACCACTCAATTATTCTCCCTCTTATAGACATAACAATATTTTTCAAGGCACAATATGATTATTCCTATGATTTTTTACTGCTTATTTATTTACTTAAGTTGTTTTTTCTCCTGATTATTGATAAGAGCAGACAACTTATCTTTTTATTATCACTTTACCCTAAATGCTTACAACAGTACCAAATACAGAGTAAATTCAATAAATACTTCATGAATAAAGTATAAATGAATAAGACATATTGGTAATGTGTTTTACCTTGCTGACTGACTCCCATTCTCAGAACTATGTTACATAATGTAACGTAATATGATGTCATATAATGTAACATAAGATAATGTAATATAATGTAGCATAACATAATTATTCTTTTTTTTTACTTTGTACTGTATTAATACATGAGATCATGAACTAAGACTTAAAATTAGAAGTTTTGTAAGCTGTACTTGTCTCAAACTTCTAATTGCCTTATTTCCATTTCTTTTAAGTACTTGTCATACTGTAATATAAGTTAATTTACTTATTTATTATGTTTTACTTTTTTGTCTACCTTATCCAATTATAATATATACCATATGGTCAGAAATCTTGTCTATTTGTTTACATCTGAATAACTTTGCCACTTAAAATACTATCTGGTACATAGCAGATGCCCAACAAATATTTGTTGCTAAATAAATTTTTGACAACCTTAACTTTCTAATTTCTTGATAAGCATGGAAAATACTTCAAAGTTCATGAAAGAAATGGTCTCCTTTATTTTCACCCTAATTTTTCATCAAGAACTCATAGTTAACATATTACACAATTTTTTAAAAAATTTTATTTTATTATTAGTTTTAAGAATGCAGTACATTAGTTAGACATTTATATAGTTTATGAAACGATTCCCCGCTCTTTCTCTCTTCTGGCTCTACCCCTAGCCATTACATTACTGCTGACATATTACATCAATTTTTGAGTAAAGATTTAAATGATGTAGAAAAAATAGGCAGAACCCTTTGATGTTCAAACTTATTATTAGTATAAAATTAGAATGGATTTACCCCAAAATGGATCAAAAGAGATATAGGCCCTCTAAATACTTCCTTGAAAAGATTCTGAACCTTCCCATAGTAGTAAGCTAAAGAAAGAAAACACTATTTCCTTTAACTAAAATTATATAATTTTCTTAAGCATGACTTCTTCTACCTGTATCTACTGAGTTACACAAGCTAATATGATGCTTTAATTTCATAGTATTTTATTCATTTAAATGCCACATCTTGATCTGAGCTATTTTAAGCATATAAATAGACTCTATTTTAAAATTATTCACATGCCAGAATTAGATTTGCTATTAGAAAACTAATTTATGTACCTTAGTGCCAACAAGAAAGTACATTATTTAATCTTTACTGGAATGTTTCTTGGTAATTCACTGTACTATTACTTGGTAATTCATTGTATTATTATGAGTCATTTAATATTCATTAGCATTTCCTAGAAAATACATTCGGATTTGCAATTACTAAATATTCATTTGTCACATGCTTTGTTTAGTAAGGAATATAAACAATTCTTAAGCCATGTTTACTGCATTCCCGTAACTTGTAATCTGTCGTGATCACATATAAATTTAACTAACTGCAATAAAAGACCATATATAAATTGTTGACCATTGGTGGTACAGAAAACACGTTATGTAAGACTTCAGAAGAGGCACAAATAATTCCTAAAGTAAAGGAGGCTTAATAAAAGAAGTAGGCCTTGAGCTGGGCTTTGGATTATAAGTAATTAGATAAACTGAGACCAGAAATTTAAATAAAAGGTTTGAACTGATCAAAATGAACATAACTGGACTGAGTGGACTCATCTTGGCAAAAGTGTAAGGTTTTCACAGAAGAATGCGAGAAAAGTAAGTTAAGGATGTGACTTGAATGACAAGCCAAGGACATTGGACCTTAAATACTTAACTGTCACATTATACTAGAGACATTTGGAGAGATAGTATTGTGATACCATATGGAGTGGTTTGGAGAAGCAAGAGATTAAAAGCAGAAAACCAATGGAGAACATTTGGCAGTGGACCAGTTTTGAATTAATAAAGACCTTGACTAGAGATATTAATGATGTTAATGGAAAATGACATTTTATTTTTTCTCTTGATTCCATCATTTTTTTCTGGATGGATTTCATCAAAGTATTCCTGGAACTTGAAATCCATGTCTTCCCTGAATCCAATTCTGCAAGTCTGAATAAGCGAAATGAGTTTCATAAACTTGATATGAACTCATTAACTTCAGTGAAAGTGTGAAAGGCTGCAGTCTTACTTTTCTCAGTAAAGTGGGTTGTCTATAATAAAACACCTATCACTTCAGGGATTTTAAATTAGCAAGCCATCTGGCAGAAAACAAATTAATGAGGACAGCAATACTCATGAGGGAGGGTTTGGTTTGACTCAGTGGGCTAAACAACATTGAAGATGATCTGTTTTTTTTAAGTTAAAGTTTCAGTTCTTATTAAAATATAATACCTCTAAGGATCACATTTTTAATAGATTTCTGTGTTGTAAAACCAAAATTATCCATGCAAAGATGGGTAAGTAATTATGAATTAGATGTAGGCTCCATTGATTAGTTCAGGTCTAGATAATACCATGTGACAGTCTCATCAGGTGTTCTGATTTGTCCTTACCATAAGGCATCTATTAAGGCCCATTAGTGCACTATTAAAATTACTTGACTGCAATATCTTCTTAATATGTCTCCCCTGATGATCCAGGCCTATCATTATTTAAGAAAAACAAAACAAAACTTAGTGTTGATGGAGGTGGGAGGGTTTATTCATTGCTAGCAGATAGAAAGGTCATTGATTTAGCTTTTCAGAAATGCGATTTGGCAATATTCTTAAAATCAAGAAGTATTTCTAACTTTTCACCTATTAGTCCAATTGTGGATTTACCCATATAATAATTAATTAATTAATAAAGTGAAAAAAATCTTGATTGTCTAAGAGTAGGTCAATAAACCATGGCCAATTTGTAGGCTGAAAGATTATTATCAGGCTTATGACAGTTGGGAGGTTTTAAAGAGACATTGGACAAGGAGTAAAAGCAAGGGACTCGTTTATTTGAGCTTCATATTCACAAAGAGTCTGAAATGTGGATTTTTCACTTTCTACTCACATGGTATAAATGCAGCTATA
>NW_006443138.1:100861-105220 GCF_000325575.1 Pteropus alecto | reverse complement strand
AGTTCTCCCATAAACAGAACCTGAGATGCAAATTTCGGTATAGGTATTTTGTTTGGAAGTCCATTCCAGGAAGCTGGAGAGAACAGGGAAAATGTGACATGAAATAGGAAAGAAAACAGTAAAACAATAAAAATTATATTCTTGAGGTCACAGCTGTAGGCAATGATATATATATGCATGCGTGTGTGTGTGTGTGTGTGTGTGTGTGTGTGTAACTTTAAAATTGTTTCATACTACCTGATGGAAATTCTTCGATGGTAGACTTACAAGTAATATTTCTATATATTTTTGTAATATCCAAATTTTCTATGATGAATATATATCACTTTATAAATAGGAAAGCAAGTAATAAATGCTGTATTAAAAAAAAAACAACACTATGGAGATAAGCGACTCATACAGTTGTAATGCTCAATCCATTTTAATTTGGTACACGAAGCACAGCAATGTAGGACATCTAATAATAAGCATCTTAACACAAATGACAGATGGATTTTTTTTCCCAACACTAAAATTCTTCCTGGCTGTTCAATTTATTTAATGTAAAACTCTTTTTATTGCTAAGTAATTGTACTTTGCTATTCTTTATGCTATTTGGCTTCCTAGACACCTGAGATAGTTGTTATATGCAATCTGTTATATATACAGACACTTGTATTCCAAAGTGACATCATACTGTCTTAGTTTGAGTTCTCCCATAAACAGAACCTGAGATGCAAATTTTGGTACAGGTATTTTGTTTGGAAGTCCATTCCAGAAAGCTGGAGAGAACAGGGAAAACGAGATATCAAGTAGGAAAAAACCCCAACAAAAGTACGTTTTTGAGATCACAGCTGTAGGCAATGGGCTCAATTCAGCCAGGTCCTCTGATAAATATACAGAATGCCTCCGCATCCTTACAAAGGATGGCTAGGGTATTTATGCATCAGATTCCAACCCTCCAGCATTAACACTCCTGCACTGCTGGACAATGACTGCATGTGAACTAAGTGGGCTTCCTGCATCTTTGCTGAAAATTATAAAACAGGGTTGCAGCAGAATGGACAGCTCATGCTTGAAGAGGAGTACTGCCAGCACGTAAAAAGATATGTTTCAAGCCAGCGAAAGGTTCTGCTCTAACCCATACTTACACCAGATTTACTTGTAACTCACTCACTCTTCAAGGTGGTAATCAACCATATTCTCTTAATAATACGCAGTAATTAGGGTTATTGCTGCAGCTTTCCCTGAGGACATAAATAACATTCATTATCATCATCCTCTACCACTCATTCTGGATTGTCCTTACCTTTGTCCAGCATTCTAGATATTTGTCAGATGATGATCTTCTTCCCTGAGGAGTCTAAGAATTTGGTTGCCTTTTCTTGTCAATGCCCGTTTGGTGAGAAATGCTCTATTAAGTCTTCATATTTTGGTGGGCTAGTTAAGATCTTTATTCCTGAGGGATCTGATCATTTGGCTGTTTTGCTCTAGTCAAGCTGTGGAAGCTGCAAATTTTCTTTTACTCTTACCAGGCATTGAGGCTCCAAGAGATATTTCAATAACTCTCCAAGTTCCAGACACATTCCTCCCATTCTGATTACGTAGCAGTAAGTCTAGCTCTTCTTGATAATCGGAGTTAATTTTTCCCTCACCAGAAGGATAACTCTTTTCTTTGTCTGCTAGTCTACTGACATATGATATACCAAGTGACCAAACAGCTGTCATAGCTTCAGTTTCAGTGAAAGTGTTATTGTGTCCAGTGGTAAAAGTGCTCCTCTCTTGGGAAATAAGGAATTCTAATTCAGCAGAGACTGAAGTTGTAGGAATGGGAAAGATATTTTCAAGTAGTTCTCTGGAATTAATAGCAAGAGGCCTAATTCTACACCTATGTCTTGATCGTAGGCACAAGCATTACAACGATTTTGGGTACAACGGTACTGTGTCAGTGCTTATCACCTATGTCTTTCAAGGACTGGTAAGATAGCATTTTACCTACCAACCTTTCACTAGTTTCTTTTTCCCACATTATTCTTCTGTATTCTACCTCAAACCTCCCCATACCTCAAAGTTGCAATATTTATTTTCTTTAAAAATCTATAACTCCTTATTTATATCTCTGCAATACCCCTGCCTATTAGTATTAATTTGTGTATCACAATTGAAACTGTGGACCTGTGGTTTAGTCTTTGAGCATTGCTGCATTTAAAAAAGCACTCCTCTTATGCCTCCTTTTTTTCTTCTGATTTTATACAGTAAACACCTAAAGAAGAGCAGATACTTCCTCTCAGGGGAATGTAGTATATGGAGAAATAGAGGCCAACTGTCAGAAGTCGTCCTATCAGGAGAATCTGTTCAGAATCTCCCCTTAGAACATTAACTCCTTGAGGATAGGAACCATGTCTAATTGATATCAGTGCTATCTTCAGAACAGCGTCTGACACATAATAGGGACACAGTAAATAAATGAGCGAACAAATTGTGCACACACTATTTATCTCACAGTGGTGTTGAGAAATTTAAGAAATTTAAAAATATGTGTTACAAAGTATTATTATTATATTGTTATTTATCATGACCAACTGGTTGTTTTATTGAAAAAGAGGAACATATGGAGTAACTAATGGGAGCAAGATTGTTGGGACCTGAAATTAGCAATAATGTTGTCCATTCTGCATACTCACTTTCTGAAAAAAATTTAATCATTATTGGTTGTAGGAGAAAGAAGATATCGATGCAAGAATACAGCAATAAAGAGATCATGTGTATGCTGGGAAGGCTGTGAGCCAGTGCTTATACAAAGAATGCAAATACCTGTCTCTTCTACATAGACATAAATATTGAGACATATATTATTATATCTCTTACACTTTTTATACTTTCTGTCCCATTCTGCTTGCTTCTATCATCCAAAGATGAAGGCAAATAGATGAGGTCTGAATAAGTTATCTCCAAATTTCAACCATACCCACATAAACTGATTTCTAGATCTTTTGTGCTATTAAAGGATGCATATATTTGCTGTGAATATGGGATTCTTCTACCTTTATTCCAGATTGAGTAGATTATTGGGTAATTAATTATCTGCTTACCCTCAGGGTTATGATTTATCACTTCACATCTTCAGGGTTATTGGGTCAAATGTGGAGGGACAGTATATAATGCTAATAACTGCCTGCTCTTTCCTCATAACTGGAGTCCATTGTATAGACTCCTTTATAGATCTTTATAGCATTAGTGAATCTGCTCTCCAAGGGTAACTGGAGAAGATTGGTTTTATCTATACATATTTTTTTCCTTGTACATCTTAACCTTGACTCTCTATACCATTTATTAATTCTCTTTTTTGTATCCCATGTTATTCTAAGAAAATTAAATTACTTTCTTTATATTAAGAAACTAGTGCTAGTTGCATAGACTTTATTATAGTTATTAAACTATGATATATTTCTGTAATAACTAATATGGTGTATTCTAGATAGTTCTTAGGGCTTAGATAGAATGATTAAGCCAGATAGAAATGGTCTTCTCTAATATGGAGCCTTCATAAGGGAGAGAAAATAGAACAAGAAAACAATCAAATGCATGAAATTATAAATTGTGATTGATGCCATAAAAAATAAATGAGTGGCTAAAATATAAAATAACAAGGAAGGTGGAGACACTGTAGAGGGGTTCTAATTTAGATAGAGCAATAGAGAAATATTTTTCTGATAAGATGACATTTAAACTGAGAATAAAATAAAGGGAACAAATAATTCATTTGAAGTGTCAAGGGGAAAAATTTTGATCTATATTGAGTGTCTAAAGGAAGAGAGAAAACACAAAAGGAGAACATAGACAGGAAGCAGGAAACAGATCATGCAGGGTATCTTTCACCATGGGGAAGAGTTTTAGTCTATTTATAAGTGAAAGAAAAATGATTATACAGTTTTAAACACCAAGATGATTATATTCATATTTAAAGGAGATGACCTTTGAGTGTAGAGAGTATGTTGGAGATGGGGGCAAGGAATGAAGAGGAGAAACCAACTAGGAAGCTGTTATCATGGTTGAAGAACGAAATGAAGCTATGCTGAACAAGGATGGTGACAGTACAGACAAGAAGGTCCTAGAACATATTTGTAGAGAGAAAAGATAGACTTTGCCAACTGTATAGAAATTAATAGGAAATAAGTTTTGACTTGTTATAAGAAATAATTGCATCTTTATGTGACAGATTATATTATTATTCAAAACTATGTCTTTAAGAAGATTTTACTTTCCTATTGCATTAACACTAGTATTGATCATGCCACTTGCTTTGAGAAGAGAAATGATACATGCTGCTTCTAAACAGAAACCTTAAGCTAGCTTATGTCTTTATCAGTGCTCTTTCCC
>NW_006443138.1:96744-100765 GCF_000325575.1 Pteropus alecto | reverse complement strand
TATCAGTGCTCGTGCCCTCTGCCAGAAGAACAGTATATCTCACACAGGAGCTCTCCTCTTGTCTCAACTCTGAAATAAAAAAATAAATAAATAAGTGGGACAGAGCCGCAGCTGATTCAAAAATATGTCATGTGAGTGGGGAATAAACCACAAAGATTTGAAGTTTGTTTATCACTGTAGCATAATTAGTGACTGATAAGATGTGTAAATATTCAAATCTCACATTTTAAGTATTTTCTTACACTCAATTTTATCTATAGCAATGTTTTCCTATTTCTATTAGTTATTGCATAGCTCCAAGAAAAGTTTGGATGCTCGATACATCTATCTTCTTCCAAAATTTTCTAATATTTAATTTATCAGTATCTGGATATCTATTTCATCCTAATCCCAACAAGATTCTTTCTTTACCTTGCAATGTGGCACTGAAAAGAGAACATATAGACTATAATGATTTAGATCATATGAATAAATTGAATTCTTCTGGCAACATAAACCACTTAGAAGAATTCACTGCCACCATGTTACTTTCAATGTCACATAATTAAACTCTCATGTCCTTTACCTCTCCCTATACACCCCTCAAAAAAGGTATGGGGAATTGGGTTTGAAAGGGATCAGAATACACTATATCAAAATATGCCATTTTGGCCGAAGAATCATTTTGTGCTGAAGGCAATTAAGAAGCCGCAAATGTAGAAAAAGTTCTTTGCCCGTCCCCTATAACATAAATTTCCCTTTATGAAGGTGTTCTTCCTGCCTTTGTCCATACCAGGAGGAGGAAAATGACCCCTATTTTTGGAGACAGAAAGTTGGGTCTACACAAACAAACCTTATTAAAATAACATTTCTCTTCTATTCATTGTACCCATATATCTATCTTCCCACAATTTGCAGCCCCTAGAAGGCCAAACTCCTTTTCCTTCATTTTGTCATTTCTCTACAAATTTATCACCCTTTGTTAAGAAGATTAAGATGGAATATAAGCCCCCAAATTTAACTGCCCTTTAGAATTATTCATCACAGGGTTCTTTGTGTATGTGTTGCATGTATAAGTAAATTCTAGGTTTTCTCCTCCTATTACTCTTTTGTCAGTCTAATTTGCAAAACCCAGCCATAGAATCTAAGATGGTAGGGAAAAAAGGTTTTTTACCCTCTCCTATACATTCCAATGTAATTATAGAACATTATTATAATTGGATTATGCCTCGTATCAGACACAATTTCTACATACTTATGAGATAGAGGTATGCCTTTTTATTTTAGAGCATTTCACTTATACTTGATTGATTGACAAAATCAATTGGTAGAAATCTGAAGCAAACAGGAAAAAATCTGAAGGATGAAACTAATTCTTAATCATCAGTTTTACATTATAGAATAAAGCTTTAAAAGTTGAAAGAGAAAATTCTCTGTAATGATGTTTTATTTTCTAATGAAATAGTTGATAATTTTAAAGATTATTACCTGGGGAGCACCATGGGAAATTAATGTTTAATATTAACGTGTTAAAGCTTGGCTCCACAGTACGAGGTTAAAAGGTAAGACTTACAGATAAATTTCTTCTGGTATGGCCACACAAATAGTTCTTGTTGAAGTTATACACATAGATCTTTTTTAAAAAAAGTTAATTGATGTAGAGATTTTCCTCTGAAGAATTCCTTCCAAAAGTTTTCCAATATTTTTTTCTTGATCATTCTAGTTTCTTTCTACTAATTTTCACCACTAAAGAACATAAACAATTTTCTTCAGACAGCAAAGCAAATAGTTTATTTCTATCAATTATGGAATATAAATTAGGATCAGTTTTTTATAATATCTCTCTGTTATCCCTTTCTAATATTCAACTAATGGAGAAATTGAGGCAATTTTTGTACTGAGAGGAAACTAGATTTTTAGATTATTTTTCTCCATGATTTGCAAATATGGGCATGCTATGTAAGTTTTTTCTGTTCCATTTATTTCATCTATAAGTGAAATATTTTTATCTTACCTAAAAATAATATGAAAGGAGTATGTGAGATTATATTTTTTTAGCATCTACCAAAGGCACAGGGCTAAAAACCATGATTCTATTAAACACTCTGTTGACCATTTCTAACTGACCAAAACAATTTACCAATGTGGACTTGCTACATATTTTATTCATGTGAAATTCCATAAGATATTGACTTATTCTCCCATCCCCAAATCCAGTTATACTGAAAGATAAATATTTAAATACTAAAATTAAATAGAAACTTTATATTAGAGGGCTACCTCTATGGTTAGTGTTCTCTCCAATTTAATTTTAAATCAGATTATTTTCATCTCTAAATTAAAATAAAGCCTAACCATCTGCTTCTTCATTTTCCAGTTCTAAAACATGGTTCTTCAGATAAAAATTAAGACAGGATATTAAGGAGATTTAGGAGATGTTTAAAAAAATGTTTCCTTAATTTTGTGGATTTTAAATCTTTCATTTTAATACTGATGATACTTCACTATCTATGCCCCAAGGTTATGTATATCTAACATTCTATCTTATCTTTGCAGGGTACATTTCAAAAAAAGTTATTTTCCCTAGTCAAGCTAAAAGCAGCCATCTAAAAAGCTGATACGGCAACCCCAACCAACTTTATTTCTCTCTGGCTCTTGCCTCTTGACAACTGACAACTATTTAACAGGTAAAATGTAATTCTCGAACTAGTTCCATGGATTATTTTTTTCCTACTTATGTTTCTTGTGTTAGGAGAGCTCCTGGAGGCCATGACAGATTTGGACCCTATCTTCACTCCCATCATTGCCTGCAAGAGATTTTGGTGATTCAAGCTGGGATACGATATTTTCAGATAGACTCTTATAAACTTGTAACAAGCCAGAGTGATGATTTTTATAAGACATGCTTCAGTGCCCAACCACATTATTGCAAGATACAAGAAGAATTTTGGAAGACTTTCTTTAGGTTTCTAAATATTATGACTTCATTTCTTTCTCAGGATGTACGGAAAATGATCTCCCATTTTGTTTCAGTTGCTTTGCAGCAATAACTTTAAAAGTTTAATTAATTTCCCACATAGCTTTAAAATATGACAAAGTCTAATCAGCTCCAATTGTCTTACTCCTCAGGGGTTATAGAAGGGATTAAAAGGAAATATTCATAGACGAAGTCCCTATCTACTACAATCCTCTCCCTCACCTCAGTGACCCCAAGGTATATATCCTGATGGTTTAGAGTAATGAAGTTTTTCTCCAGCAATGCATTCTCTTCTCCTCCTTCTTCTCTAGCAGGTGAAGAAATTTGATCATTCTCCCTCTAATGACAAATGAAGTTTTATGTAAATAAGTACTTGTTAATTTTATCAGTAGTGGCTATAAGATGAAAAAGATAATCATTTCTCTCTTTGCATTTTTATTTGATTTGGATTAATCTGTAAATGCAATCATTTTGCTCTTAAAAATGAAGAAATATGAATATCATGGATGTAGCAATCAGCATCTCAAAGTCTTAATAGGTTAGCATTAAATTGAATTGAATCTAACATTTGGAATATGTAATAGAAATAAGTGTTAAATATTATAATTATGCCCCCAAACCTATGTACTGCAAGTGTATAAATGAAGGAGATGTAGTTTTACAGAACCCTATATGATAATGAGTTAAGTTTCCTTGATGATAATTAACACTGTGATATGTATGACTAAGAGGTTAATGTGACCTTATGTAACACTAACAAAAGTAGGGTGCCCAGAAGAAAGAATGTGATAGTTTAATTGTTCTCCGTACTTCTAGGGGATTCCGCCTCACTCTGGGGATACATTTTGTCTAAATAATCAAAACTATGAGATGACTTTAAATATAATCAGTATCACATATTTTTAAATAGTTAGAAAAAAGTATTTATGGAATGAGGATGAAGTAGAGGAATATTATAGTTTATTTAATTGAAGGGCAGTTTAATGAGAAGTGACTATGTTCCATTTTTACCCTATCACACATTTCTTATGTCAAAATTTTAATTTAACTCAATTTGCTTATTGA
>NW_006443138.1:94813-96734 GCF_000325575.1 Pteropus alecto | reverse complement strand
AAACCAGAAATAGGTTCCAGTTCTGGCTCTTTCATTTACTATTATATGACCCTAGGCAAGTATTACACTTTTCTGAGTTATAGGATTCTCAACTATATTGTAGGGATGATCATACCTATTTTGCAGGGTGGTGCCAAGTATTAAATTATAATAATGTATGGAATGGAACAGAGGCCAACTCACAACAAGCATTTGACCTACCTTTGTGAGTACTGCTAGTATTAATAATCAATGCATTTAGTAGGTCCCTAGTGGAATGAACAAGGACCAAAATGTTAAAATTACTGATATGTTTCTATTAAAAAAACCAATAACTTTTTTGTTTCCCACATTCTTAAACTTTTTTGGTGCATAAATGCCTTGGAAATTCTGGTAAAAGCTATGAGTCCCCTCTCCATAATGTGTATGCATGATCAAGTATGAACACATGCACAAATTTTGTTAAATATTTTAGGAGATGAATTGGGTCACTAAAATCCTTTTCTTTGTATATATCTTCAATAAATAAAATTAAATTAAGTTGACAAATTAGAAATTTTGCAGAGAAGGGCAAGGAATACTCTACTACTGAAAAAAGTATTTGAGAATCCTATATGTTAGGAATGCTATTAATATCGTGCTTTCTATCTTTCTTAGTAATGACGCAATAAGGGCAAAAGACAAAAGATCGAAGATGTTATCTCAAGCCCAATTAGAAATTAGAATTCATTGAGCAATATCCAAAGGACTTACTAAACATTCCCTAGATATAGGAGAGCAAATGAGTTGAAAATTAATTCTTGTTTATTTGCTGACTTATGGCCAATTTGTTTCCAAGCATTACATTGGAATCAATTTCAGAGTTTATGTTTTGTCAACAGAACAAGTCCCATTACACCAATTTTCTAAATCTTTGCAAGCCCATGGTCTCTTTTGATAAACATAATAATATTAATCTCTCATTTAATATCATTTAAAATATTTGAATAAACGTTAAGGTTCTGACCATTTTGAAAACACTGTTTGAAATTAAGTTGCTTCTTAAAGATTTCAACATGCCTCTCTCCATGTTCACTCCCCTGTGCCTTGCCCTCATTAACTCCAAAGCTTGTTATGCACTTAAATAATTTTTTATACTTCTGGCTCAGAGGGAAGCAAAAATAAAAGAACTAAAGCAGTTATTCAAATTAGTCTAACCAACCTTTTCACTTTGGTTATGTGGTACTTAATGTCTTTGTCTGCCCAGGAATCCTCTTCTCTTCTGTTAACAGAACCTGGTTCCTGATCGTAGGAGCAGCCATGTGACCCAAGTTGAGAGATTCATAACCCATAAATTGGATCCAAGAGATTAATCCAGGGGCGGGCATAAATCCTAGAAAGACATTTGGAATCACTCCCCTGGATTCTAAACTGAAACTAACAAGTCTGTGTGTTATGTTGGAGATGTTGTATACATATGCATGTGTAGGGGGTAGGGGAAATCTCTGTTTTCTGTGGCCATAGAGTTATATGGATATTACACCAGAGGATATTCCCTCATCACACAGACAGAATAAAGATGCACATAGAAAAAAGAAGAGTTGAGGGGTAGCACAGACTATCCTGAGAATGTTGTTTCAATATGCCAGAGATACCCTGATGCCTACAAGTCTTCCTTCAGTTCTGTGAAATATTCTATGTCCTGTCAATTTTATTTTCACTCAAGCTAGATCGAATTGGGTTCCAGTCTCTTGCAACTGACATAGTTAGTACAATGACTAAGAATTTTAGGTTATTATTATTTTGATCTTCAAACTTTTATTTAAAGCAGTGAAATTTTTTTCAAATGAGATAGTAGGAGGATCCCCCCGCTCCACCAAAAAAAAATGTTGCTTGGATTCAAACAGGTAATGAGTGTCTTGGGCTTATAGTGCCTTCTCGGACCTCCCTTTACCCCAGAGGA
>NW_006443138.1:0-88445 GCF_000325575.1 Pteropus alecto | reverse complement strand
CTCTTTCCCAGAAATATAATGGGGTTGAAAACCAGAAATAGGTTCCAGTTCTGGCTCTTTCATTTACTATTATATGACCCTAGGCAAGTATTACACTTTTCTGAGTTATAGGATTCTCAACTATATTGTAGGGATGATCATACCTATTTTGCAGGGTGGTGCCAAGTATTAAATTATAATAATGTATGGAATGGAACAGAGGCCAACTCACAACAAGCATTTGACCTACCTTTGTGAGTACTGCTAGTATTAATAATCAATGCATTTAGTAGGTCCCTAGTGGAATGAACAAGGACCAAAATGTTAAAATTACTGATATGTTTCTATTAAAAAAACCAATAACTTTTTTGTTTCCCACATTCTTAAACTTTTTTGGTGCATAAATGCCTTGGAAATTCTGGTAAAAGCTATGAGTCCCCTCTCCATAATGTGTATGCATGATCAAGTATGAACACATGCACAAATTTTGTTAAATATTTTAGGAGATGAATTGGGTCACTAAAATCCTTTTCTTTGTATATATCTTCAATAAATAAAATTAAATTAAGTTGACAAATTAGAAATTTTGCAGAGAAGGGCAAGGAATACTCTACTACTGAAAAAAGTATTTGAGAATCCTATATGTTAGGAATGCTATTAATATCGTGCTTTCTATCTTTCTTAGTAATGACGCAATAAGGGCAAAAGACAAAAGATCGAAGATGTTATCTCAAGCCCAATTAGAAATTAGAATTCATTGAGCAATATCCAAAGGACTTACTAAACATTCCCTAGATATAGGAGAGCAAATGAGTTGAAAATTAATTCTTGTTTATTTGCTGACTTATGGCCAATTTGTTTCCAAGCATTACATTGGAATCAATTTCAGAGTTTATGTTTTGTCAACAGAACAAGTCCCATTACACCAATTTTCTAAATCTTTGCAAGCCCATGGTCTCTTTTGATAAACATAATAATATTAATCTCTCATTTAATATCATTTAAAATATTTGAATAAACGTTAAGGTTCTGACCATTTTGAAAACACTGTTTGAAATTAAGTTGCTTCTTAAAGATTTCAACATGCCTCTCTCCATGTTCACTCCCCTGTGCCTTGCCCTCATTAACTCCAAAGCTTGTTATGCACTTAAATAATTTTTTATACTTCTGGCTCAGAGGGAAGCAAAAATAAAAGAACTAAAGCAGTTATTCAAATTAGTCTAACCAACCTTTTCACTTTGGTTATGTGGTACTTAATGTCTTTGTCTGCCCAGGAATCCTCTTCTCTTCTGTTAACAGAACCTGGTTCCTGATCGTAGGAGCAGCCATGTGACCCAAGTTGAGAGATTCATAACCCATAAATTGGATCCAAGAGATTAATCCAGGGGCGGGCATAAATCCTAGAAAGACATTTGGAATCACTCCCCTGGATTCTAAACTGAAACTAACAAGTCTGTGTGTTATGTTGGAGATGTTGTATACATATGCATGTGTAGGGGGTAGGGGAAATCTCTGTTTTCTGTGGCCATAGAGTTATATGGATATTACACCAGAGGATATTCCCTCATCACACAGACAGAATAAAGATGCACATAGAAAAAAGAAGAGTTGAGGGGTAGCACAGACTATCCTGAGAATGTTGTTTCAATATGCCAGAGATACCCTGATGCCTACAAGTCTTCCTTCAGTTCTGTGAAATATTCTATGTCCTGTCAATTTTATTTTCACTCAAGCTAGATCGAATTGGGTTCCAGTCTCTTGCAACTGACATAGTTAGTACAATGACTAAGAATTTTAGGTTATTATTATTTTGATCTTCAAACTTTTATTTAAAGCAGTGAAATTTTTTTCAAATGAGATAGTAAGAGGATCCCCCCGCTCCACCGAAAAAAAATGTTGCTTGGATTCAAACAGGTAATGAGTGTCCTGGTCTTATAGTGCCTTCTCGGACCTCCCTTTACACCAGAGGTGACTCCTCCACTTTCTTCAAAAAGCCTTGGTGTCTGCAAAACACTGTGAAAAAAATCACTGGGAAAGTCTTACTGGGGATGAAGCACACTTCATCTGTTTCTTTTTTTAAATTTCAGCTTTATTGGATTATAATTGTCATATAAAAGCATAAGATATTTAAAGTCTACTTTGTGATGATTTGATATATGTATACATTATGATAAGATTGCCTCCATTTAGTTAAGTAATATGTGCATCACCTCATATTTACCTTTTTAAAAAAATTTTTGATGGCAACCTGTAAGTTCTAATTGCTTAGCAAATTAACTATACGACACAGTGTTTTTAACTATAGTCACCATGTTTTACATTAGGTCCTCAGACCTTATCTCAAAGCTGAGAGTTTATACACGTTTACCAACCTCTCACTATTTTTCCCCACTCCCTAGCCGCTGGTGACCACTTTTCTACTGTCTGTTCCTCAGTTTGACCTTTTTTTTTTTTAGATTTCACAGGTTATTTTTTTTTACATTTAAACATGAGGATAATTGCTTCTATCACGCTTTGCTGTGTTAGTGATATCTCAAGATAACTTCTTTCTTCTCATACTTATTTTGTTAAAACTATCCTTTATCTAGTGTATTACATAAAAAATTCTGTGAGAGAATAATTAACACTTTAGAGTAGTAAATATATGATCACCATTTTCCTAATGTAAATATAAAATTTTAGTTATGTGTTTCCAAAGATAATATTCAAATGCTTGTATCATATCATTGTTTTCAATTTAATTTTTATTTGATAAAATTTTAAATTTTAATATTATATAAAACTAATAACCCCAAGATTTAAATTCACGTCTTAATTTTAAAATAAAAGTTGTATAAATAATATTTGTAAAGAAAATTTTATAAAAAAGAAAATGTACAAAACTGCTATAAAAAGATTTTCTTGTTGGTGATTAAGCTTAAAGAGTAAAATACAATATAAAATTTCACTTTGTGATAGTGAATATAGTTATGTTTTATAGCCAACTATTCCTTAAAATTAAAAAAAAAAATGGTTAAATGAGTTTCAACTTCATGTCATGAGCAAACTTCATTTTAGTAGAGCGCCTTCATGTAGAAGTCAAGAAGGTTGATACAATAATGATGATGATGTTTTTAATTTGAACCTCATGAGGCCTCAGTTATCACATTTAAAGTACATTAGAAATGAAAAAATATAGTTAATAGAAACATAGCAACTTAAAGTCACCAGTTTTTTTCAACATGTTTTTGCCTACTTAGCATCTTCCCTTTTTTGGTACAGAACCTCAAATTTTCTGTGGAGAAATACCCTCCACCCACACTCAGGCAACAAGGTTCAGAAAGGGCTTTATCCATGACTGAATTCAAGATTTAGCCTGGACAAGCAAAACCCTGAATTGCCTCAGACACATACCCAAATTCATACAATCAGAGAGAATCCCCAGGCTAATGAGGGAGCTGTTAAGAGGAGATGCTCTTTGAGATATCTTGACATTCATTTGAGCAATTTGGATATTACACCCCCCCAAAAAAGCACAGACACCAAAGCAAAACTGGACAAGTGAGACTGTAATAAACTATAAAGTTTTGCACTGCAAAGGGAACAATCAACAGAATAAAAAGGCAACCTACCATATAGGAGAAAATATTTGTAAACCATATATTCAATAAGGGGTTAATATAAAAAATACATAAGAAACTCATACAACTCAATAGCAAAAGAAGAAAAAAATCTAACCCAATTAAAAAATTGTCTGAGAACCTGGATAGACATTTCTTTAAAAATGCAAATCAACATTACAATTAGATACACCCCCACAAATATTAGAATGCCTATTTTCAAAAAGACAAAAAATAACAAGTGTTGGAGGATGTAGAGAAAAGGGAACCTTTGTATTCTGTTGGTGGAAATGTAAATTGGCACAATGACTTTGAAAAATGGTATGCAGATTCTTCAAAAATTACAAATAGAAATATTACATACCACTTCTATATACATAGCCAAAAGAAATAAAATCAGTTTCCCAAAAACAAAATCTGTATTCTCATGTTCATTGCTGCATTATTCATAAAAGCAACACATAGAAACAACTTAAGTGGCCATCGACAGGTTAGACAATGAAAATGTGGTAGATATACAATGAAACTGTATTCAGCTAGAAGAAAAAAATGCTGCCAATAGTGGCAATGTGGATGAAAGTGGAGGACGTTATGCTAAGAGAAATACTACATGATCTCACTTATATGTAGAATCTAAAAAAGCCTAACTCAAGAGCAGAGAGTAGAATGGTGTGGTTGTGAGGGCCTGGGTGTGGACAAAGGGAGTGGGTAAAGAGATGTTGGGAAAAGGGTATAAAGGTTCAGTTATGAGGGGTAAATAAGTTCTGGAGGCATACTGTACAGCATGGTGTCTATAGTTAATAATACTGTGTTGTACATTTGTAATTTGCTGACAGTTGGTCTTGTGTTCTCAGGGAAAAAAATATATATAACTATGTGAGGTGATGCTTATGTTAATTAACATGACTATAGTAATCAGTTTACAATGCATATCAAAACATTACATTTCACATCTTAAATATATATAATTTTTGTTAAATACACCTCAATAAGAGGAGGGGTGAAAGTCTGGACATAGTGAATTGACAAAGGGGTAAAACCAGAGAGATTATTAGTCAGGAGATGAAGGTTTATAGAAAAATTTGAGCTTGGTATCTATGTTAACAGATGAGTAAGATAAGAGTTTGTAAGAGGAATGGGGGACATTTGATAGGGAGTAAACGTCAGGAATGTTCCAAAGGAATTTTGTACACGGCCATTCTACCCTTAATCTAGAAGAAAGTTTCTGGCATGTTTATGTAATTTTTCCTTATTTCAAATACAAGTGTAGATTATTTTTCTTAGCCTATTGATAATTTTACTCAGAATTTAGAATAAGTAGAATTAGATGTATATATTTAAACTTCCATTGTAATGAAGTTTAATTAATAATAATTAAGTCTCATGGCAAAAGTGAGTAGCTGAAAAACGTTTATTGGACCTTTAGAAGTAGGGATTTATCAGGTCAAGAAATGAGAAAAGACATTATATATATGTATATATATATATATATGTTTATGGAATAGTTTATGGCGTAAATGACAGATTTATTAAAATAAGAAGAGACCTATGTGACTATATTTTAGTAATTATAAAAATATTTATTAATAAATAAGTCTGGTAAGGTAAGTGGTGATCAGCTAACAAGAATCGTAATGCCATGTTCAGACCTTTGATCTTTTTCCTTCACAAGAGTTCGCTGAATATTTGTAAGGATGGAAGTGATTTGATAGAAATCTAGCTAGAATGTGAATAGTCATGGGGGAAACGGGCTGGAAAATTAGGTATAATTATTGGAGAAAATGAACTCTGGGATTAGATACTAAAATAGACTGTTAAACACCTATGTGAATAAGAACAGAGAACACAGGTGGAGAATGGTAGTGTACACGGGGAAGGTAGAATACTATAGATTTGGTAGTAAGTTTCTTCTACAATTGCATTATTTTTCTTCTTTTTGCCTTGTGCCTTGATGAAAAATAATTGTACAAAAATGTTACTTTCCCTCATTGTTCAAATCCAAGTCTTTTATTTGACTGGTAAGGCTCTAAAATATATCCTAATTCCTTCTTTGATCTCATCTACTTCTCTTCACTCTCTCTCTGTCCAACTAGACTGACATCTTCCCCTTTCATGAACTTGCCAGGCTTGGCTCAGAGCTTTCACACTCTCTGTTTCCTTTGCTTGGGATGTTCTTCCTTCAGAAATCTGCATGTCTTGTTTCTTCAACTCCTTCAGGTTTTTATGTAAATGTTACCTTATCTATATTTTCCATCTTATCTAAAATAGCAATCTCCTTCTTTCCCATCCCTGCTCTATTATTTTCTTTAGCACTTAGTACCTAACATAATAAATGATTTATTCTCTTTATTGTTTTCTCCACTAGAATATAAGTTCCATGAAGTCTGAATGTTTTACTGCTTTGTTTGCTGTAAACTCAGCATTTAGAACAATATTTCCACCATTGTAAATGCTCAAATATAATTGTTAAATGCATAAAGTGGCATGCTTTTACAATGTATGTAGCTGCTTTTGTGCTTTTTATATTTGTATTCATTTCTGTTATATATACTCTCTATCACCATCACTTTGTGAATTTGACCAAATTGGTACACAGAAAACCTCTGGAAACCCTAGACAACTCACTCATTCTCATGTAACTAGGCCTCCACCTGCCCCCTACCCATCCCCTACCTCTCTCTCTCTCTCTCTCTCTCTCTCTCTCTCTCTCTCAGAGAATATAAGGGGAGAAAAAAATATTTTTATTCTAACTTAATATCAGTGTAGATGACATTATATTAAATAATATTTTTCTCCTAAGTGCAAAGTATATATAGCATATTATGTCAAGTTCCACATAGTGACAGACATCCAATAGTCATCTGACCTTCACTCACTGCTTTGATTTGTTAGAAATATATGAAGGGCCCTGAGTCAGGGGAAAATAGATTCTACTTAAGCCCTAAAAAAAAAAAAATTATCACTAACCTCCAAAGTAGTCATAATAATTCCCTTGGCCAGTGATTGGTTTATGAGTGGCCACATGACCCATTTGTAGCTAGTGGGGTGGAAGTGGCAGGCTACTGAAATGGGCTTCAGAGAAAGTCTGTGCTTTATTGGTCATAAGGTCAAATCCAATTGTCATGGTGCTTTAGTTTATTTCCCTTTCCTATTCATCCTGCCTGGAATGTGAATGTGATGACTGGAGATGCAGCTTTCATAAGGTGATAAACGTGAGGAAAGCCAATGTGCCAAGACTGACAAAGCAGAACATCAGAAAGACCCTTGTTCTCTCATGGCATTATTCAGTACCTGCAAGTCAGTTTTTTGGCTGACTTCTGAATTTCTTGTTACATGGAAAATAAAAATATATTTGCATAAGATACTATAATTGCATTTTCTGTATTCCTAATTGATGCACTAGTGAACAAGTGATTTAAGTATGTTGATGCAGTTAGCTAGTATTAATACAACAGTACCATGCTATACACTTTGCTTACTTGCAATAATACATTCATTGTAAAATATTTTAATAATAATAAGTTATATTAGAGTAATAATGAGATATTAGGGAATTTCATATATAATTGTGATTTATTGAAATGAGCTAATGGCTTCATGAGGTAAAATTATATTCAAAAAGGAGGCTCTCAATAGATAATAACAGCTAATATATATTATTTTAGTGAAGCAGAATTCTAAGTGCTTTACATTTGATATTCCATCCAATACTATAAGTTTATATGAAATCAAACATAAATATGTGGTACTTAATATTTTCTAACTCTCTGTTCTATAGATATCATTTTTTCACAAGAGATTTTCTAAATTCCACATATTAAAAAAAAGATCCGAAGGAAGATGTTACATAATTAATTTCATCCTACATAAAACAGTGTCAAGTTTGGTTGATAGGTGAGATTGACACAAATTTAATACTAATGCTCCGTTAAATGTACTTTAAATAAAAGCATCTAAGTCTCCCTTCTGATATGAGCAATACTTTTCAGGCTGGTAACTCTTAGAATCATGTCCTTTACTATTCCAAATAATAGTTTTATCACTAATTTGAAATAACATTGTGATATAGTTCATGACAAAAGTAAAAATGTTGAATGATGTCCTTGAATAAAAAATAATGAATAGAACATGAAATTCAGCTTAAAGGCAATTTTTTAAAAATCTGGTTTCCGGTCTGTTAAGTAAAAGGTTAGCAGTTGCCCCTCTGTCCTAACAATAAAAAAGCTGAACTGAAAAATTAATATTTCTTCTTAGATCTGTAAGAAAAGTGAGATAACATGGCAAACTGCTGCCCTCCAAATTGGAGAAATGGGCAAACACAGAGAATCACGACTTACAAGGGCAGAAACCCAAGCGTAGCAAATTCCACAGGAATCAGTGCCAGGGTGAAGAAACCTGACTGTAATTGACAAAACTGCTGGAGTTCAGTGTGGACAAGTCTGAGACTTAAAAACTCCAGGGAACTCCTGATTTTACCTCCGGGAGCATTACCAGGGTCTCACAATGAATGTCAAAGAAAAATTCTCTTGTGCTTCTGGCAGGGGAAGAAAAAAAGGAATCATTTTGCATTATGCCAGAGCATTCTATTCTTCTTAGCAAGGACTGCCCTCAAAAGAAACTATTTAACCAGGGCATAATCTGCTGGGGTTTTATCAGAGCCTAATTGACTTGAGGGAAGGGAAATGCCCAACTCCAGTTGGCTCTAGCTGTCCATTTGGAGGAGGAAAGGGGCAAAGGGAGAATGGGAAGCACATGTGAAGCCCACAGTGCAGAACGTAGGTTCACTAAAAGACTGAGACCTAATCATAGAACTGCAAAGAGCTTCCCTTCCCCTCACAACTTACCACCACATTACTAAGTCAATTAAGCAGTTCCTTTTACCCAGTAGCAGTTCCTTTTACCCATTATATCATGTCTAGTAATCAAGAAAAAAAATTATAAGACATACTTGTAACACTCAAACACACAGTTTAAGGAGAGAAAGCTAGTATCAAAATAAAACTCTTATGACAGCGATGTGGAAATTATCAGACCAGGGATTTAAAACAACTATGTTAAGATCTCTAATGGATCAAGTAGATAGTATGCATGAACAAATGGGCAATATAAGCAGAGACACAGAATTCTAAGAAAGGGGAAAAAATCCTAGAGACCAAAAATATGGTAACAGAACTTTAAGACATAGTACAAGGCTATTGTAATCAAGACAATGTGGTATTGATAAAAAAGTAAACAGATCAATAAACCAAAATAGAGAGTCCAGAGATAAATCCACGTAAATAGTCAAATAATCTTTGACATAGGTGAAAAGGTAACACAGAAAAGAGTCTTTTAAACAAATGGTGCTGGAACAACAGGATATGCACATATAAAGAAGTAAAACTGGATGCAGACCTTACATTCTCCACAAAAATGGACTCAAAATGGATTGTAGATCTAAGCGCAAAATACGAAACTATAAAACTTATAGAAGATAACGTAGGAGAAAATCTAGATGAACTAGGGTTCGGCGATGACTTTTTAGATAAAATATTAAAGGTGTGGTCCATGAAAGAATTGAAAAACTAGACTTCATTAAAATTACAAAATTCTACTCTGTAAAACACTGTCAAAAGAATAACATGATAAGCCACAGATTGGGAGAAAATATTTGCCCAAAACTTATGTGATAAAGGACTGTTATTTAAAATGTGCAAAGAAAAACAACAACAAAAAAACTCTTAAAACTCAACAATTAGAAATTTAAAAACCCAATTAAAAAATGAGCCAAAAACTTTAGCAGACACACCACCACAGCATATGGCAAATAACCATATGGAAAGATAATGCACATCATATCATCAGGGAAATACAAACTAAACAATGGGATACACTACACACCTATTAGAATGGCCCAAATTTGGAACACTGAAAACAAATGTTGGTGAGTGTGTGGAGCAGCAGAAACTCTCACTCACTGCTAGTAGGAATGTATATTGTAAACCCACTTTGGAAAACAATTTGACAGTTTCTTACAAAACCAAACATACTCTTACCATCTGGGCCAATAATTATGCTTCTTGGTATTTACTCAAAGAAGATGAAAACTATGTCCACTCTAAACCTGATGTGTATATGTATAGCAGCTTTTTCATAACTGCCAAAACTTGGATACAACCAAGATGTCCTCCAGTAAATGAATGAATAAACTGTGGTACATCCAGACAATAGAATATCATTTCATTTAAAAAATGAAAACAAAAATAAAACAAACAAAAAACTACTAAATCTCAAAAAGATATGGAGAAAACATGTGCATATCAATAAGTGAAAAAAAGCCATATTGGAAAGGCTACATTGGATGTGATTCCAAACATATGACATTGCAGAAAAGGCAAAGTTATGGGAAGAGTAAAATATCAGTGCTTGTTAGGGATTAAGCAGGAAGGATATAGAACAGAGAGGATTTTTTAAGGTAATGAAATTATTCTACGTGATACTGTACATGACATTGTAAATTTGTCCAAATCCATAAAATATACACCAAGAGTGAATCCTGTCAGGTACTATGGGCTTTGGGTAATAACAATGTATCAATTGTATATGTGCAACAGGGAGTGTATGAGAAATCTCTGTATTTTCTAATTTTGCTGTGAACATAAAACTGCTCTAAAAAATAAAGTCTATTTTAAAAAGTTAAAAGAAGGAAAACAGGTTGAGAAGTGGTTTGAGGGGAACTTCTATGGTGCTGATAATGTTCTCATTCCTCAGCCCTTAGGAATGACTTGTATTTTGACTGTTTCTGACTTCCATTGACATTAATCGATGATGTGCATTCAGAAAGTAGTGACCTAACATTTAAATTGATGTTGGAAATTATCTTTTGATTAGCATAGTGTAGCATCGCATTGAATCTTCCTTAAAACAAAAGAAAAAAAAAGCAGTGCAGATTTCATTTCAAAAGATGCTCAACTTCATTAGCTATTAAGGAAATGCAAATCAAAACTACAATAAGATACCATATCATACCTGTTAGAATGGCTGTTATCAACAGGACAAGTAATAACAAGTGTTACAGAGGTTGTGGGCAAAAAGGAACCCTCATATACTGTTGGTGGGAATGTAAATTGGTACAGTCACTATGGAAAACAGTCTGGAGGTTTCTCAAAAAACTACGAATTGAATTACCATATGATCTAGCAATCCAATCCCTTTTCTGGGTATTTGCCCAAAAACCCCGAAAACATTTATCTGCAAAGATATACATGGTGTTCATAGCAGCATTATTCAGTGGCCAGGACATGGAAGCAACCAAAGAGTCCTATTATAGATGATTGGATAAAGAAGCTATGGTATAGGAGGAAAAAAAATAGCATAGATGATAGAGGCTCTGTTCATCCCTCTGGAGACCAAGTCAAAGCTGTGAGGAGCAACAAGGAGCAAGGAGCAAGGAAAAAGCACCTGGGATATAGATGAACAAACCATACAACTAGGGAGAAATCAAAGAAATCACCCTGCAATGGCAGAAGGTATGACGGGGCAAGGACCCAAGGCTGCCCACTCTCTAGCAGATGAGTGAAACAGAGGCTGCAGCAGCGGCAGCAGCAGATGCCTCTTAACGGGGCCGCGTCCGCAAGCGGATTTTTGTGATGACGGATCTGCTTGCTCTGAGCACCAGTGCTGATTCGGCTGTGCACAGGAGGCACCAGGGACTTACAAGGAGACATTGTCAGAGTGAGGGTTGAAGCAAGACTTGCTCTATACAGAAGTGCCAGCAGTATCCATCGTTCCTTGTTGAGCCCTCCCCGCTCTCAGTGGCGGACACAGCACTGCCATAGCCGTGACGTCATCAAACTGGATAAAAGAGGTCGCTCTACCCAGAGGATTCCCTGAAAACCTGCCTCCCCCAATTCATGACCCTACCCAAGCCATATCCAGGTATATCTTCAGCGAATCAGGTGCTCCTTGCTGAGCAACGCCTAGACTCACATTGGAGCCAGGTGGCCTTGGTTTCTGTTGTGGCCTCTTGAGGCAACTATAAGCACAGCATCTGTGGATTGCTTTATAATCTCAACAGGTGGTCCTGAAGGGATAGAGGCTTGAGCTAAATTTGGCCTGTAGCTGAACCCCTCTCAGGACTGGACACCTACTTCACAAATCCACACTAATAAGACCGGGAGACTTAGGAGCTTTGATTAGTACATAGAAACAGATATGGGAAGGCAGCCAAAATGGGAAGACAAAAAAGCAGAAACCATATGAGAGAAGAGAATAGTGATCCAGATATAATGGGGTCATGAAATCTAACAGATGCAGAATTCAAAACACTGGTTATAAAGATGTTCAATGAACTTTTGGGAAGTGTAGATATATTCAGTGAGAACTTCAACAAAGAGATAAAAAACATAAAAATAAAAATGGAAATTATAAAAGAGAACCAGTCTGAAATGAAGAACACATTATCTGAGATGAGAAGTATATTAAATGGAATAAACAAAGGAATAAACAAAGTGAATAAATAAAGGGATCAAATGCCCTATCTAGCGGATGGGAAAGCCAAGATCATGCAATTGAATGGCAAGAAAAAAGATGCCAAGACTATAAAAATAATTTAAGGAGCACATGGGACACTATTAAAGGTCAAAATATCCATCTGATCAGCATATTTAAAGGAAGACAAGATGTTGAACAGCTATTTGAAGAAATAATGATGGAAAACTTCCCTAACCTGGTGAAGGAAATGGACATACAACCTCAGGAAGCTAAGAGAACCTCAAAAACCAGGGATCCAAAGAGGCCCACACCAAGACACATCATAATTAAAATGCCAAAGGTTAAATACAAAGGAAAAATCTTAAGAGCAGCAAGAGAAAAGCAGAGTTATCAATAAGGGAACATCCATAAGACTGGCAGCTGATTTCTCAAAAGAAACTATGCAGGACAGAAGGGCTTGGCACAAAATATTCAACGTGGTGAAGACCCAGGATCTACACTTTCCAACTAAAAGATAGAGTGGATGAATGAATAAGAAAATAAGACCCCTACATGCTGCCTACAAGAGATTCACTTCAGATTAAAAGATACACACAGACTAAAAGGAAGGGGATGGAAAAAGATATTGCTTCGATGGACCTAGAAGGTATTTAAGTCAGACAGATAAAGATAAACACTGTATCATTTCACTTATATGCAGAATCTAAGGAATAAAAAGAACAATCAAAAACAGATTCACAAATATAGTGAGCGATTTGGTGAAGGTCAGAGGGGAGAGGGGTTGGGGGCCTGAAAAAAATGGAGTAAAGGGTTAAAGAAGTACAAATTAGTAGCAATGAATGGTCATGGGGATGGGGAGCATGGCATAGGGAATGCAATTAGCATTAATACATTGGTTAGGTGGAGGGTCAGGGGAGGGGGGGAACAATTGGGGGGGTCATTTTATGAACTATATAGATGTCTAACCAATGTACTGCATACTTGAAACTAATTAAAATAAATAAATTTTAAAAAGATACACACAATGAAATATTACTCAGAAGAAAAGATGAAATATTGTCATTTGCTACAACATGGGTAGATCTCGAGATAATCATGCTAAGTGAAATAAATCTTACTGGAAAAGTTGAAAACAATATGATTTCACTAATATGTGAGATATAAAACTGAAAGCAACAAACATGACAAACAAATAGAGACTCATGGACACGAATAGTGGATTAGTTGTTACCAGAGGGAAAGGGGTATGGAGTAGGTAGATAGGGGTAAAAGGGGTCAAATATTTGGTGATGAAAGGAAATCTACCTCTGGGTGGTGAACACACAATAATGCAAAATATATAAAACACACTGTTGAATTGTACATTTGAAACTTATTTGATTTTATTAATCAATGTCACACCAATCATCTTTAATTAAAAAAATGTAGATTTCATTTCAAAAGATTAACATGAACATTTATCATTAATTTCAATTCAATAAGCAATACAATTTTTTTCTTGCATAGTATAGAAATATATATGCATTTTTTTTAAGAAACAGTGTAGGTCTACAATAAAAATTAGTGAGCAGTAAGAAATAATAATTCAAATACAATAATAGCATACAAAAAAGATTTAGTGATAAATTGCATAATTCAAACAAAAACTATATTCTAATTTTTTAGCACTCCTCTCCCCACCACCTGGGGAAAAAAAAAAAAAAAGAAATAAAGTTCAGCAAACAGGAGTAGTTAAGATCAAGGTAAATACTGGAAAATAAGTAGCACCTTTAGTCAATAAAATGATTGTCAGCATTTGTCTTCAATAATCCTAAATAGAGCACTTCTGATTTTGTAAAGAAAGTAAAACTAGTTAATATGTACTATGAAGTTTAGCTGCTGCATAATTCAGCATTTGCATAGAATCTTTACTGACAAAAAAAATGAAATCTTCAAAATAGACTAGCAATTTTAAGATAAAATGCTACAGGTGTTTACTTTCTACGTCTTACGTTGAAAATTAGCCAGACAATTCTAATATACATTCATCTTGCATCATACAATACTGTAGTATTCATTTAATAATCTAGATCCATCAATTTATTTCACAAAGGAATTATTTTGTGCCTGGCATTTTGTTAGACATTGAAGTTGTTAGTGTAATTAACATAACATCCTTGTCCTCAAGGAGCTCACAGTCTAGTAAGAAAGAGATGAATTTTAAAATATATTCAAAACTGCTGACATAATATATACTCTCACAGATGAATTCAACATTTGATTTCAATTTAGAGAGCTGAGAAGATAAACAAATTAATCAAATGTATCTTTGATATGCAAATATATTCAAAACAAAATAGAATACAAATCAAAATTACATATAATGCTTAGAAAATAAGCACTACAGTTTACATGTCCTTTCTCACTAAATCCAGAAATATTCATACTTTGCTTAGAATAGCATGTAGTAAAAAAATAAAGTTGATTAAATAGTCTATCAGAAATTTGTACTCTAACAAACAAGCTATCTGAATGGGTCTAAGTTAAAAATCTTTTTAGATGCACATAAAAAAACAACAAACCTAGAATGAAAGCCTTAGAATGTTTTAAAATTTCACTGACATTCGTATGAGGTAAGAATTACATTTTTGTTCATCTGACCAGAACTTTTACTAACCTTAACAGAGTGTTGAGTACCAGTGTTTTCATACAGAGCTTCTCTAGCTTATTTTGTCATATTTGAATTTAAAACAGAGAAATGAAAAGCTCATTTTACAATGTGAAGGAAAATACCTGCTGAAAGATAATGGATTTATAATCACTGAATAATAACCTAGTGAAATACTGAATATTATACACTTTACTAACAAGTATATAGGAAGGCTTTATGGAGAGTGTGTAACTAGGGAAAGTAAACTGAGCCCTCCAAGGAAACAAAAATTCTATGGTAAAAATGTCCCTAATTAGGTTAAAGATGTCCATAATTCTATAGTAAAAATTCTCATCATTAGCAAGAGAAGTTGAGCTAGACATCATGAAAAACAATGAAAAGAAAATATATATTTTTTAATATAGGTATAGAGGAGGGGGTGGGGTTAAGCAGCATGGGATTGAGATAGAAGAAATAATTTGGCCTAAAAAAATTCCCATATGGTCCACTAAAGTCAAAAATTCTTTTTCCAATACAACTTTTCCTCTTAAGATAGAGGTCTAAAATTATGATTCTTAATACTACTACAATAATGCTTCCATGAAATGAATATAAATCAAATTAGGTGAAAGTGGTGGGGACAGAGACTAAAATAAACCAGATCGTAGGACCATGTAAAGTGTTAAGATCTATTGTGTACAATTGATAGCAAAGAAGAGAAAAATCAGAACTACAGAAAATGACATGAGCTAACAAATTATTCCTTTTTCAATTATCAGTTGATAGTTTATGATATTGATTATACAAGCATTATAATTACAGATAATGGGGCCTCTCAGCTTTTAAATGCATTTCTCAAACATGAGGTCATACACAATGGATATGTAGAAATCAAAACCCTAAAAAAGTGACATGAGTTGTGAGATAGGGTGGTTGGAACTTGGTAATAAGGAAATGAAACTTAGGAATCATGTGAATTTACATTGAGAAAACATTGTCTTTCAATATGAAGTACACTAGAGCCTGACGCACTGCCTCTTCAATGTGTGCTGATTAGACCCAAAAAGGATCGAGAAAGAGGGTGTGAATAGGTCAGGACAAGTCTATACCTAATATTCTATTTATAAATTAGTAAAGGCATATTTAAGGTTAAATGGTGAAAAATATGGGGTGCTCAGTTATCACAAATGGCCAAATAAACTTGAATTACTTTGATCATGAATTATTTTGGTACCCTGGTTTATGATAACCTTCCTTCTGTAAAATTCCATGATGGAGGAAGAGGACTCAAAAAAGGATTTTGATGGTGTTCTCTGATTTTGCTTTATATCTTGATTTTGCTTTATATCCTAGGGGAATGTATATGTTCTGCACTAATTGGTACAGACACAGAAGCCAATCATATTTCCTCCATTTATGTGATTATATAATAATGAATGTTCTGTTGATATTCTCTTCTCAATCTTTGAATAATTCCGTTAAAAGAACATATATTCTAAAAAGTTCAAGGGAGTGGGAAGAATGAACAAATAGAAAAATTTATTTTGCCCTGGAACAATTGTGAATCCTGTATGTGAGTTTAAGTCACTGTTTTAAGTATGTTCTGACTTAATTTTCAACATTTATGTACAGAAATTTATGTGTGCATATTTGTGACTTTGTGCAGTGCTACTGCCAGGCATGACTTTATATATCATATCATGTGCTTTGAATATGTAATTTCCCTTCCCTTTCTTTTTTAACAATATAATCAGTGTTAGAAATTAAAAGTTAATGAAAATGACCAAAGAGCAATGAAATAAATACAAACTGTTTTTGACTTGACAAGAAATTCATCAGTATGTAAATAAATCCCCTTTCATGAAGAAAGCCACTGAAAGGCACCCACCAGCATGTCTCTATCAGCAGGTGATAAAAAGAACTATAGCCTTAGACCTAAAACCCTACCATAATTACTTTGCTGTTTTCTCCCCCAGGGGTATGATATCTATATTAACTTAAATGTATTCAAGACATTTTGGGGAAATGTTTAAGATTGGAGAGCTACTACATGATTTATGATGTTGAATTTCTTATGACGAGTCAACGATTGAATACAAAAGCACTAATAATATGAAAATAGCTCATTCCAGATTCAAGATTGGGTGAAATTAAATTAAAAACAGCCATATACTGCCACATTTCCCTGATTAATTTACATGTGGTATTGGCACATATTGTTTTACTTAATATTTTAGAAATCCAAATACCTCTTCATATGCAAAAAGTAAATGTTAATGAAATATGAAATTTTATATAGCTTCCTAAATATGAGCCACTTGCTTAAACAGTGCATAAATTTTACAAATCAAATCTTTAATATTAACTATCACAAAAGCTTGATATCCAGGTACAATCTTACAGCAAATAAGAATATCACTTGCCTCAACTACAATAAAAAAAAAAAGAATGGCAAATTCCTTTAGACATCTTAAGAGTGATATTGCTTCAATACAAGCACTAAATGTTTTTTAGTAATCATAATCATAATTTAAACTTCAGGTTTGTAGATGTAAATATTTATGTTAGCCATAGTGCACAATTTCTTTCTTGTTTAAAACCCCTTTATTAGTCAAAATGATATTTATAGTTCTGAATGCACACAACTATCATATGCCTCTGTATTAAAGAGTGATTCAGAGTCCCAGATGTTTTCACATAGTTATGAAAACGAGAAACTGCTAAATTAACCTGGGTTGCAGTATTGAAGGCTTCTTGCTTGGTATCACAAATATATACCAAGCCACAGACAACTTCCAGTTCTAGAAGCCTCTTTTAACAGTCTCTTGGTTTAGTTATGTTCACAGGCACCTGGAAATCCTATCAGTAGAAGGCAGAATTTTCAAGTGCTACCATTCCTATGACGTGAGGCATATTCAGTAGCTGAGTAAAAAGCCAATTTGTAGTTTCTACTTTTTGCTTTCACGTTTTGAGGAAGGGAGGTAAATGAGAATGTTTATAGGGCTCATTAAAAGCACCTCCCACTCTAAGTCAGCTTCACCTAGAGGGATTACTCATAAGAGTAACCTCCTAATCACCACTATGTGTTGGGAAAAAATGGAATTTGGCCTGTCTATAAGCCTCTCTACTGGGATTCCAGTTGATTCCACTTTGATATCTCAATATGAAAATGAGTCTGATAGAGTTCTGGTGGAAAAAAAAAAAAAAAAAAAACCCTGGTTATTACTTTCTGGATTACTAACAAAAATCCTTTTTAAAATCAATAGTCATAGCTTATTGCTTGGAGCTATTTAGGCTTTTAATTTAATTTACATATTAGGTAAAAATCCTGAAAATTATTTGAGGGTTCTAGTCTCTAGCACTAAGTACTAATAGCCCCCTCAAAGAAATCATGTGCATGGATTAATCAAATCTAACAGTGCTTATAAATAATGGTTAAAAATAGAGTTTCTTCTTTTCTTCAATTTTATTTTATATTTTGAGATGCTTTTTTTAGTTTTATTTTCAAATCAAGATCACCCCATTTTCACTCATATCCTTATCTTTAAAATCCACATTGTAAAGTAGTATACTGATATAATGCATTTCTTTTTTCCTTCATGGATTTTTCTGAACTTGTCTTTTGTTCTCCAGATGCTGTGTATGTTTGTGTGTATATATGTGTGCGCATGCACCGGCACACACATACATGCGTGTGTGGGGAAATTAATTTTTCTTTAATTCCAATTCACACTTTAATAGCAAAAAAATGAAATATGGAGAGCGTACTCTTATAGGATTAAACATAATTCTTATAACTATTTAAACCAGGGGTTTGAAATTCAAATCTCTATAACCAAGACTGGAAGTTACTGGAGGACTTTAAAATTATTTTTAACTGCCACAACCAGAGTCTTGTATAGAAATAAACCCATTGCATGGATTCTTTATATACATAATCTCAAAATTTAACTTCTCAAAAAATGTTTTAAAAGAAAACATTTAAAATCTGCCATTGAGAAAAATCTCATCTCCATCCTTAATTGTAACATCTTATTTCAACTAAAAATATCTCCAATATTCTGAAAAAAAAGAAGTGCTCCTAAGGAAGTCATAAACACTGAAATCAGAGATGGGATTCTTGTTATATATTAGTTTCTCTTTCTGAGCTCTTACTCCTTGATCTCTTATTTTTGACACTAACAACAGAGTGTTTAGATCTGCTCAAAGATTCAGATTCTCTGGCCTCAAGCTTATGCATTCTCTTCCTTGCTTCTTCCAACTTCTTTTCCTTTGCAAGCAATCTATAGTTTATAGCATTGCCAATGAGCAACCACAAACTTGATAGGAACACAATAGCTCCACAGCCCATATACATGTATTTATATTCTCCAGTTTCATCCACCAATTTACCTAAGAGACAAAAAAAGCATTTTTTAAGATAGCACAATAAAAAAAGCCATAAATGATAAAACTTTCAAATAAGTTCTTCCACAAAGTATGTACTTATTTCTTATGTAAGTTAATATTAAATGAGACTTTAACAAAGAAAAAATATTCCAGATTATGACGTCTATATATGCAAATAAAGGCACGTATGAATGGGCACACGCAGCATTATATTACCAGTACAGGAAAATCCTTGAAAATTATTACCATCTCTCAATAAAAATGTACAAGCAAGACAAAATATGTATATATGTTTTTGGGTATATAGTCATAAATACATACATGTGTGAGGTATATTTTTTATATCCATACATGTAGAAATAGATATACTTATCTATCTGTTTACAACATATACATTGAGACTGCTTCATTTCCATGCTTCTTATCTTTTCAATAAAGAAGGAAACATTACATTCTTTAGGAAAGACCCAAAGGCTTTATAAAGTTCTTGACAGAGCATAATGTTTACTAAATGCTTTTTCTATGATCAGCACTAAGCTAAACACTTTATTTGCAATATCTCATCTAATCCTACAAGAGCACTGTGAGGCAATCTGACCATAGGAAGAGAGGCATACTAAGTGGCAGAATCTAGACTCTAACTAAGGTCTGTCTGAATCTCACATTCTTAACTGCACTGTAAAATAGCTTCACCAAACCTCTTGGTTAAGTGTTATGTCACTTTTTGGGCCAATCATAGTTTTTTATTTTATTTTTTTTTAACTTTACCTGAATCTAAATTATTAAGACCAAACTAACCAGAAAGAAAATATTTATTCCATTTGATTATTAAAACATTGAAACAATTAGCCTGGTGTTATATAATCTGAAGGTTTACTGACTTTATAAAATATTTCAGTTTACAGTCTTGCTTATACAGGCATTTAACTGTTAACAATAATTATTATCAACAAAATTTAGTGTATACAAATATATATTGTTTGTCATATGTGTATTCCAGGTGATTCTGATATAGACTTATTTGTTTATTCATAATCTTTATCATTATAACTAAAATCTAGTCAGTGGCTCAGTATTAAATTTAGCTACTTGTAAAATCTATTTGAACAAAGTTACTTGTTTTAAACATTAGGTAAATGGTGAAATAGGCTTATTTAAGTATGACATATATAAGCATAACAAAAACTGTATAACTTAATTTTTCATTCTAACCTTGAGTCAAATATTCCTATTCATTCAATGATTGTTATACTTCTAAGTAATAACTATTTGTTCTATTGCCCCATCAGAGTTAGTGTCACTTTGGGCTGCCATATCAACATACTTTCTAAAGGTTTTGAGAGTTTTTCATCATCATCGAGAAACCATATATGATTTCCAGAACTTCAGTTCTTTGTAAGTGTAGCAGTGACGGTTTGGGCTGAAAAAGATTAAAATAAAAATCATGTTGTCCCTATCTTTCACTGTTCTACTAACAAGAGTAGTAGGAGCAGCAGCAACTGTTTAAGAAGTAATTTCAATGATACTCATTCATTCAAAAGTATTTAGTGAGTACCTACAATGTACCAGACACCACTCGAGCAGATACCAGATGCTATAGAGAAGAAGCCTGTCTAAAAGTCATGGAGTGTCAGGGGTAACAGGAGGCAGAAATAAGACAAAACAAAAAAATAGATATATTATGGCTAAAGTCTGAGAGCTTCATCAGGGAGCTGCAAATCAATTACTGCCATTGCCACCACTGGTACAATAATTTGGCAATATTAATACAATAAGCATTTAAGGATACTAAAATTGATATAAATATTATTAATACAAGTTCTCAGCACAAGTATAAATAGCCAATTCTGATTCCATGACCTGAGACGATATTTTTTCATCCCACCATGTCTGGTGAAATACAAATTTCTCTGTTGATATCAAGAATTTTAATGTGAATGAACAGCCTTCTAAAACCCATTCAGTAAAACTACTTCTGTATGGAAAGATAGGCCCATTGTACTTAGATAATGAAATCAGTTGGCTGATAAATAAGATCTACTGGCTTTTGCTCTTTTTAAAAATTCTTTTGGTGCCATGGTATATCCACATTGAGAGATATACCATTCAAAACATCTGTGCTAGTTAACATGACAACCATGGTGAATAGAAAATAGACAACTACACAACTCATTTCTGACCAAGTGAAAAACAAACATGAATTTTTCCACTTTAAAAATGATTCTTTACTGTCATATAGGAAGTAATTTATAAATTTACATTTAGCCTGGCAGTTACTGTGACCACTAGGGGGCAGGCCAGGAGTCTAAATGAATACCTGTTTAGTATACAGTGATTACTGGAAAAGACTGGCCCACAAAGAGGATTAATATTTATAACATTAAAGACTAAACAGTCTTAATTTCAAAAATGAACTTACACATGTGTCTTTACTTAGTCTCCTTCCTGGGTTATTTAGCACAGAAACTTTTGCAGGCATCAATGAAAAAATTTCAGATTTTAAAATTTAAAGGTAGTCTTCATAATTTATAAATAGTGAATGTAAGTATGTGACCAAAAAAATGACCTTAAATGATCTCCCTTTATTCTTACATTCCATATGTATATAGATATTCCTATCGGTGATATTATAAAAGTATTCCTTTCTTAGGCATGTAACGAGTTCCATATTAAGATAACCAATGTATTCCAATAAGAAAATAGATCCTGAACTTTTGAGATAATTATTTTAAAATTTTGATTCATTTTAATGTAAACAGAAGAGAAATTTATTCACCAATGATAAAATAAAAAGTAACATTTTATTTTTATATTTTAAAAAGCATCAAACAACTGATAAAGGTAAAAACCTGAAAATTATACTACTAATGGTCAAACTTAAATTCTTAAATTCATAGGTTCAGGCTCTGAAACAAATTTAGGTCTAAAATCAACTAATTATAAAGTTTAAAAATACATAATAAAACCTCAAATTAACACACCCGCAGTCTTTCAGGCTATTAGTATTCGTTATTACAAACCACATTATATACTATCAAGTCTCAGTTAATGGCTATTGATTTTATACTTGTTGCTTTCCCTGATAAGAAATATTCTTACCAGCAAGAGGAGGGCCAAGAAGAACTGGGCAACACTCTACTACTGTGACGAGACCCACAGCACTGGAAAATCTTTGAGCACCAACAAGGTCCATGAGAGTTTCAAAGAGAACACTGCTAACACTGCCAAATCCAAGGCCAAAAAATACAGCATAAAGCACCAGGCTTGTGTAATCCTCTGCCAATGGGCACAAGAGATGACACACTCCAGTGAACATAATTGCAAAACTGAAAAAGTACTGGATGCGGGGTCGAACAAGTGAGGAGTTTGCAATAAAACCTCCAGCAGGTCTAGCAAACATATCAACAAAAGCCATAATAGACAGCAGGAGAGCTGCAGAATACTCATCAATCCCTTTGTCTTTAGCATATGGAGCCAGAAAAATAATGGGGGCAAAAAACCCTAGAAACATAATGACATTTCCAGATAAATATATCAAAAATCCCCTATGCTTGAAAAGGGAGAAATCTAAATACTTATTAATTATTTTCCATGTCGATTTCTTCTTACGGCTTTTCTTCACACCTGGTTGAAGAACTCTTGCACTGATCTTATTTTTGGACTTAGTTTGTTTAGGTCCAAGGGGTCTCATGAGGGCCCCAGCCACACAGGCATTCAAGAGTATAGCTCCCAAAATCAAGAAGCTTCCTTTC
Source organism: Pteropus alecto (assembly GCF_000325575.1). Lineage (NCBI taxonomy): Eukaryota > Metazoa > Chordata > Mammalia > Chiroptera > Pteropodidae > Pteropus > Pteropus alecto. The sequence continues at coordinate 65,625 of NW_006443138.1, read as the reverse complement.
CAGCCATAAGTATTATAAAGAAACTGATTGAAAGGAGCTAAAGTACTTAAAAAAACAGGACTTCCTGCCATGGCGAGTCCATTCGCCATGGGTCGTTTTTTACAGAAGTATTTGCCAATGATTGTTAAGGCAGGTTGCAGGTTGAAGGCAAGACCTAAACCTGAAAGAAAAAAGAAAGAATAGAAAAACATAAACACATTATGCCACTCTCAAAAGAAATTACTCTTCAAAATGTACATTTAAGTGGGTAAGGCAGAACAGAAATGCAACAGCAGGTAGTGATTTTTGTTAATTATAGATATCAATAGGACAGCACTTAAACACAAGGTTCTCATAACTGGACACTCGATATGCATGACAGTTTCATATTGCTTTCATTAAAACACAAAAATAAAACCAAGAATTACTGATGTTTCAATAATCAGAGAATAGATTGAAGCTAGGACAAAGTTATTATTTCTTAATTTCAATCACTTAATTCCACAGATATATTAATTTCTATTCACATATATATGTACATATATATGTGTATATATATATATTAGATTTCTAATATATATATGTATATATATATATATGTATATATATATACATATATATATATTAGATTTCTTTTCCTTTTGGGAAACTCTGCATTTAAAATGTTAATACTTTCTTTTCAGAGTTGAATAGACTAAAAACTTTGTCACTTATAAACAATCTTAGGTCTCCCCAGAGATATTTCTTCAAAATCATGCAAATGATAAAAAAAAGTGATAAATTCATGCCATTAATTTCGTAGTCTGCATCCCTTACATTCCACATTTCATGATATAGATGCACATATGTGTTAAATAAAAAGTAAATAATTTCTTGGCTTGAAACATATTCTTATTTGAGAGATTAAAGGTTAATGTTTATAGAAGTCAAAAATTCACACTGTTGTGGGAACTCCTTGGCAGTGCTAAGTATAGCCTTTGAAAAATGAGTTACTTCTTATAGCTTGCCAAGGTACTATTTAGCAATAGTAATGAATAAGTTTGTTTAAAAAGTACATAAAATTGAATTATATAAACTACTTCTCTTTCCTCTTTAGCCTAGGTCTTATTCTATATTATTTTAGGTGCTATAGAAGTAGGAATTCTTTTGCATTTACCAATTTATGTAAATCGAGACAGTATTGTAAAGTGGTTAAGTATTTAGATTTTAGGACATTCAGTTCTGAGTACAAATACTTATAAGCAAACATTTAATATGAGTATTTTCTATGATTAGGAGGGTCCCTAGCAGCTGACTATAAAGAACCAAGAACATACTTTGGAGAGTAACAACAGGGCAGTATGATCTCTGATTCTACCTCAGTTATACCTATGAGACATACAGAATAAGTATAATTAGATCCAACTTAAAAATAAAGAAAAACTGACTAGCCTATGGTTAGCAGCTGGCAAGTAGAAGAACCAAAATTAAAACTCAGGAATTGTGTTTTGAATTGTGTTTTGAAATTGTGTTTTAAGTTTCCTTATCTTCTATCTCCCGCTCCTTCCACCTGGTTCTATCACCTGGAATTTTTCCTTCCGATGTTAATCTAAGTTCTCCTTAGGAGATGTCAACCATCTATTTCCTATTCTGGCATGGCAAAACAAATATGAGATTTGAAATCAAAAGATCTAAGTCTGTCTCAACTACTTACCTACTAGGCAAAACACTTAGACTTCTTAAGCTTTAATTCCCTCAATAACAAAAATAAGAATTTGCCAAAATCAACTAAATTCTAGAACTATAAGATGTTACGCAATGACACTGTGATTATTATTATTTGTAACATTTATTTAAAATTAACAAAATGTTGGGCACTCTGTTAAGTACCATATATTAATTTTTTACATTAATCATTCCAATGACTCCCAAAGGAGCTATCATCTTCCCCATTTTAAAGACAAAGAGACTGAGACATAAAGAGGTTCATTTACCCATGATCGCACAGCTAATATGTACTGAGTCAGGTTTAAAAACAAGACCCATCTGATTTCAGATAACAAAAAGTATTGGCTAATAATGACGTAAGATAAATCCCTTAAAAGTGTCTTTAATGGTTGACTCTAAAAGTGCCAAAGCCTTCAATACTCAAAGGAATGGAACTGAAGTTGGAATAATGTATAATGCTGCTGATATTTGTGGTACAGTGATATTAAAATCATCTTTTTCCTAATACATCTACTTGTAGGCCCAGGCTAACTTTATGGTTAAATTCAATATGTAGTATTTCTGCACAAAGGAAGGTATTCTCTCCACTATGACAATTCTTAGATATAATATGACTCTCATTTACAAAAGTTGTTTCAACCATATCAAAAATAAAGAGAGTCGTGGAAAGGTAAAGAGAAAGATTGTTACATTACTATGACTGCAGGCTTTAATACATCTAATTTTTTTTCATCAAATGATACATAAGTACATAAGGTTAGACTGATCTAAAACTGATAAAAAGGGAAACATATTTACTTTTTTATCTGTGGGCATAAGAAAACGATTCAAACTCTTTATATTTTGAAGTCTAATTTTTCTTAAAACTGAATAGAGATTTGTTTGATTCAATTTATTATTGAGGATAATAAAAATAGTGTTTTCCAAATGTACATATTCAGGCCAATGTGAGTCCAGAGACATGATGCATGAGAAACAATTGTAATCAAATGACAGTATGTCTTTCTAAAGTATTTGCGTTTAATGGCAATTGTGCCTTACAGAGCTTTTAAACAGAATGCTTTAGGTAAGGAAAATATGGGATACCTATACAAGTTGGTATCCCTTATTGTCCTTACCTAACGCATTCTGAACGCACTAGTGAGAACGCAGACACTGATAATTCTGTTGTTAAAGTTTAATCAGTGCATCTGGAAAATATCTTTTTGCCACCATTTTTAAACTATTAAAAGTTATATATATGTCAGATACTCTAAAGAGCAATAAGTAATAAAAAATAAATTTTTTAAAACGAAGCTATTTCTATGTCACAGAGTGTCCATAAAACCATCATACTGGTCGAAGAATAAAGGGTAAAACAGTAAAAACAGACCAAAGTTGTTTTGTTTTTGACATTTATATCATTGTACATTACATATCTGATAACTTGTTTTTTTCCATTTCTTGAAATGAGTTTGACTGAACATTCCATAGCTAGTATTTCAATGTACTAGATGAAAATAATTTAAGGTTGCATCTGACATAAAAAGGAAATGCAATGAAAACAATAAAAACATTCCGTTGTTCATGCTTCTTACAGAGTTTTGCAAACAACCTAAATGTTAAGAAGATAATAAGCTGAAAACAAAACTTACCTCCAATGAATCCGATGGTGAGGTAAAGCTCTAATACGCTGGTACTGAAAGAGGCAGAGACCATTCCCAAGCAGCATAACACACCTCCTACCATCACCACGGGACGGCTACCATATTTATTCACCAAAATACTGCTTATGGGACCTGCGGTAGAGAGGAGATGAAGAAATATTCAGTTGCTGGGTCATTTATTTATTTTAAACATTTGCTAATTTTGAAAGCTGAGAAAGCACATTTAATGATCAAAAAAATAGTAGTTCACATAGAATATAATGAAGACTTTTCGATACTTTCCAATCAGTTTGACTGGTTATTTTTAAATACATATATTTGTATGTACATATATATATATGTGTGTATATATATATATATGTGTGTATATATATGTATATATATATATTCATGTAAAATAATAAATTAGAAGTGTTTAACAGATAGTTTATTATGGCCATTCAACTTCTGATGGAAAAGTTTTTCAACAAGGCATAGCTAAACAGTCTAAATATCTCAAGTGCAGGTAAATTTATGTAACAAAAATTAAAGGATTATAGAAATGACTTGTATGTTAGAATTTTATTTTTTAGAATAATGTGTGTGTGCACAAATACACATACATGCCCTTAACTAGAGTTCAAATTTTTTTATTATAAAACATTTTTTTCTTTTATGATTTTTCTTTAGTATTATTATTTCTTTGATTCTAAGACATCAGTTGTTTCCATTTTTTTCTTATATTAGAAATAAAGATGTCTCACTCTTGATGGTCTCTTAACAATCTCTTCATCAGGTGGCAGTCATAAGTAGTAATGTAGCTATCATTACCTATGCATGCTGAATTTGGTTGTTATTTCTGTGGTTTGGCCGGACAATGGCAATATCTCCCATTTCAATCAAACCATTTGAGGCTCATTTGAAAAAACAACATGAAATTCTCATTGTCTGGAAATAGTCTGTTGACACATTCTGGTAAGGTCAATAAAGTACCAACCTCAAATTTACAGAATGGATGCAGTAGTTTAGATGGAATTACCAGAGAAAACGGTGGATCTCTCAATTAAAATACACATCCTCATCAGTGAAGAGAACAATTTCTGTGTGAAACGTGAACACTGAGACTTTAGACTCCACTAATTTAGAAGAGCCAGATACTGAGTGGGAAGAAGTTTTTGAAATGCTTTAATATTTTTAATGTATCTTTTCCGATGCATATGTTCATATGAAATATTCATAAATGATTAAAATGATTAAAACAATCTGTTTACATCTAGAAAAGCTCTTTTGATAATTAAAGTTCTAAATATTTACTGATTATTTAGATTAATTACAATAGTCTCTTCTCTCAGTATCATAGATATCACATATACTATTTTCTATGTGGTGCCTGGATAACTAACAAATGAGTTAACTGATTACTATATTTTATAAATGTGTCTTTCCAAAATGTGTAAACTGAAAATGGAAGATAGGCTATGCATCACAACTAAAATTGTAGTGTATGGAAAGTAATTATATCTATAGATTAGGATAATCATATTGAAGCTTTCTTCCATTATTGTGATTAATTAGGGTAGCTACTAAAAATGTCTAGAAGTGTTAGCATTTGGTTTTTTGTTTGTTTTTTGAGGAGGCTTTGATAATATCTACATTGGGATGAGTCAAGATGCAGTCAAAGTTCTAATTTTAAAAAATATTTTAAGTTATATACTTTAAATGATATAAGGGATATAGTTACACAATTCATCTATAATCTTTTCTCTAGTTTAAAAAAGATATACTTTTATAAGTGATTATTCAGAAATAATCAAAGCTTCTTACCCTTTAATATTACATACTTATATTATAAAATATAAAATATTTCTACTTTGTAATAGTTGATCAAAATTACAATTATGATATAAAATGAAATGTACTTATTTTATAAAGAATCTCTAAATGCTTAATATTATCTTGAAGAAGCATCTAACATTAGGTGTAAAACACAACACCATCCATTGCCCCTCCCCATCCTATAAGCAGTTTGATTTACTGTATTAACAAGACATAAAATTTCAAAAAAAATAAATCCTCATCAAACGAGATTTTTATTAAACATGAGCTAGCTTCACAGGTATCCCTTTTTGATGAGTCATAGGCCTAATCATATTCTGAGCTCATTCATTCATTTATTTATTTATTCAATCTTTTCAGAACTTTTTACTCAGCATGTGTTTTCAAAGTAATCATGATGTTTAATCATTAGTTGTCAAAAAAGAAAATTCTCTACCTGCTGAGAGTTATATCTGAGCCCACATCTAAGCTGAGCAGTTACTGTTCATCAAAATTCTTTGTTCTATTTGCTTGTCGAGCAGTTATAAGAAAATGATGTGCAAGAATAATGTTGCATTTCCGAAAAATTCCCGAAAGTATCAGAATGTATCTAAATCAGACTATCTACCCGCTAATTTATTTTGATCCTATTTTCCAATCTAAGAATTTTTAGTGTCAAGTATAATGACCATGTTCATGCTAGCTATGGAGTTGTAAAGGAGAGCATTATCACAGAGCAGTGTAAGGATCCCAATACTGTCACCCATATTTCAGTTACTTCTTTGTCTTCTAAAAGCTACTTCTGTCTTTTGTGTGTGGTTCCACAACACTTAGCAAAAGATTATGTATTCTGCCAAGGAAGCTTCTATGAATCCTTACAAATTAAGAGTTTGCCCACTCTTAAAACTGTTAGACTTGTAGCTGGTAACACACAGAAACAAAACACTTACTCTCCTTTTTATTCGTTTGAATCTTATTCATACTTTCTATTCTAAGATCTATGAAAGTAGCTGTCACATATACTATTATTATTCAACATTTATTGAGGTATTACTTTCTGCAGGCAGTGTGCTAAGAATTATACAGGCATCACTGCATGTGATTTTCATGGCAATCCGATGATATAATTGCTTAATTAAAGCTATTAACAGTTGATAAAACAGAGGTGTGCTAAGTGTTTAGATAACTTATTCAAGATCACATCAGTATAAGTGGTAGAATGTGGATATGAGCCCAGGGTCATCTGATTACAAAACTTGTATTTTTAACTGTTATGCAGAAAAGTGTCAGCACAGCAAGGGCTAAGATTGCCATCCATAAAAAGGCCTGCTTTCAAGGTTGGCTCTTGGCTGGTATCTGGGAACTTGGATTTCAGAAGTGTTCTCACCATTCCCTAACTGATAAGACTGGGCTCATCATGCCTAAAATGTTTTTCAATGTTGTTATGCTAAATATCTGCTTTCTTTCTGGGAGTCTGGAATTTTGGTACATGCCAGACAGAGAATGTTTAGGTGACCAGCAACACAACAGAAACCTTAAGCAGTGAGTCTCTAATGAGCTTCCTGGTTAGAAAACACTCCACACATTCTGACACAACTAATTGCTAAAAGAATTAAGCCCATCCTTTGTGATTCCACTAGGAGAAGACCCTTGGTAGTTTGTGACTGATTTCCTTTGTACTTTGCCCCATGTGCTTTTTCCTCCCCTGATATTGTTTTGCATCTTTTCATTGTAATAAATCATAGCCATGAAAAAGACATTGAGTCTTGTGAATCTTCCTAGCAAAGCATCAAACTCAGGTATGATGATGGGGTCTCTGAATACTATATCTCTCCTACTGCTAATTTTGAGTTTTGCAAAGAGTAGTTATAAACAGATGGTTTTTTGTTAATATTTTTTTAAATGTATGACCTACACACACACACACACACACACACACACACACACGGTCTATTGTTTTGTATATTGTTCTGTTCTGTAGACATAAACTCATAGTGCTTGTTTTAATTTCTTTTATATATTGCAAGAGTACATATTACATGCCATGAGAAAATTTGGAGAGTATGTTATATAATAAACATTTCATAAAATATATTTGATCAATCTAAAACCATAAATTGCAATTGACTATCAATTTGAGCTACACAAAAATTTTTATGCATAGCATAAACACTAACAGAAGAAATGATAAACTGCTATAATTTATTTTTATTTGCTTTATTTCCAATTTGTATATGTAGTATCCTATCAAATCAAATGATAAAAAGCAGTAGTGCAGGACTAGGACTAAGCTGTTTGCAATTTCAGAAATTTATCTGTGTTTACTAGTTTTGTTTTTGTTTTTTTTTTTTTTACTAACAGAGACTTTCTAAATTTGAAATATTTTACAAAGAGATTTTTTGAATTTGAAAACTGTTGCTATTTAAAGTGGGTCAGAGAGTGGGACTGTCTTCATTAACTACTTGTTTGCCCGAGGTCTATCTCTGCACTGAAGTAGCAATTGGAAATCTGCCTGGTTTCTCTCTCCCTATGACCTCTCTTTATTTAACTTGAGCAAAAACATGAGGAAAGAGTCCCTGACAGTTAGGAAGCAGCTATTGCATTTGCTTCTAGGCAAGATGACAACATAAATGTTACCCAGGTAAATCGTCAGCATGTTGCTCAGTAAGTGTTCTAGTTTAACTTACTAGAGCTGCTCCAGTGCCACAAAAGATGAATCTTTACGTCAGCTGAAGACACTCATGCTGTACTCATTCAGCATTCAACTAATATATTAAGTATATAAAGGTTTTGAGTCAGTGGCTTGAGTAGTTGTAGAAATCAAGAAAGGGATCGATTAACATGCTAGGTATACTTGGTACATAACAGGGACAGTGCGTACCGGGAGGTGACATGGTCTACAAACTTATCTTTGCATCTCTGCTTGAGATGTTCTCTCCTTTATATGTAAACAGTTTATTTGTCTCATACCCAGGTTTCCGCAGATAGATTAACTCAGATCGCTTACCATTCCAATAGATGAAGCTATCAAACTTTAATGAGGTATTAAATACTATTTTGAAAATACACCTATAAAACTAAAGCTCATTTTCCATGCTTTCTATATTAAACTGGCATCTTGTCAAAATTTTTTAATATAGATCAAAGGATTTGAAAGTGATCCTTCTCTACAGTTAAGGACAGAAATGCCAACTTCTTTTGTGTTGGTTATATTATTCTCATTTGGGAGAGACGTTTTCACTTCTTTAAGGCTGGCACAATGGCTACATAATAATAAAAATAACATTTCTTAAGGACTTGGCAGATTTCTAAGCTCTTCACATTATAAAATCACACTTAATCCTTACAACCCCTCTAAAAGTTGGTACTGTTTCTTCATTCCCATTTTATATATAAGGAACCTGAGGTGCAAAGTATTAAGTATTGCTCAAGCACTCTAACTGCCTATGGTAGCGATGTATACTCCTTTGAAGAGTTATTTCTCCCAGGAGGAAGGATTAAATCTCTTTTACATGCATGATGTTCATTTTTTAAAATAAAAATTTACATTTAATATTACATTGTACAAAATTTATACTTGACATTCTCTGCTCTTTGGAATAACGTTTAAGTAGATTTTAAAAAATTACTATATTTGCAAAAACTGTTAGTTCCCTACCCAAGAGCCATGCCTTCTGTCTTCTTCCTAACTGAATCCTGATTTTGCTTTATACCTAACCTCTGCCGTGAGAGCGCATGCCTAATATCTGGGGAGTGAATCATAAGAACTATAAGCCAATCATGATAGGACAATTCCCATTACCAAATATTGGTTTGAACATAAGCATTTGGAGACGATTTACATAGGGTGAAATTTTCCAGAGACTTCTTAGAAAGTATTTCTTCAGTCTTGTAAAGCAATATAGAACCTCTCCATATTTTCATGACAATGATGCCTGGAGGTTCCATAATCATCTTTGGACCATGAAGAGGGCTTGAAGATTAGACAGATACTTAAGCTCTTGATTAGATCAAAGAGCCAATAAATCAGCCAAGCCAGGAGCTGCCTTAAAATTTCCTTATTAGTTTACCGATGGACACTGGCTTCTTATCTACTTACAGTTTAAAATATCCCAACTAATATGATAATAGAAAAATTCAATTCTACTAAAAATTTCATAAAATCTGTTAATACCATCTCACACTAAAAAGTAGTTAACATGAACTAAATACTTTCTTTTCCATTAAAGCTTGAAAGTTTACTTAGTTTCAAATAATTATCTCAGTGTGATCTAACTATAGAACATTAAAAAGTGATTCTGACATTTTCCCCCATTTGTTCTACACAATTAAATGTTGGAATAGTTCAATCCCAACAGGATTTTTGAAATATGGATATATAATTCAGAATGCATCTGTCTTAGGTAACTAATAAACAATATGACCATTTCCAGATGATGCTAAAATGTTTCTGTTCATGGATAGTTTTCCCTCATAATTTTTGTTGTACATAGAAGATTGCATGAAGTTCTATGAAATTTTATATTCTTTCCTTCCACCATATTCTTCAAAATTAGGTTTAAATAACACTGCCATAATGCATTCCATGAACCCATCTGTCTAATGTAATCCTCCAAGCTTTTAATTGCTATACTACATTGTTCCTATTTTTCTTAAGATAGCAATAATATTCTACCTTGTGGTATACTTATTTGCATATTTGCATTAATCACTAGAGCTTCAACTCTTAGAAGGGAGGAGTGTAATTTTATTCATAAGAGACATAATTTATTTCACATAGGAGATAGTAATTATTTTAAATTTAGATTAAATTGTTTTCTAAGCTGATTTAGAATTGTCATATGATGCACCATCACTTAATTGGCATGATATCAGTATTTAATAGAGAAGACAAAGTTTTATGAGGATATTTAATCTACTAAGTTCCTTTCTCTTATCTAAACCACAAATAAACAAATAATACAACATATATGCCATATTAAAGGTCATTTTAGATATGTGTATATGATCACCATTCATCTTAACTCGTCTTTAAAAGTACCTTGGTTTATGAGTAAAGATATTTTAAGCAAACAAAATTTCTAACTAAAGTTATGAGGTCCACTCATCCCAACATTCTTACCACGATCTACTACAGTATATAATGTATATATAGGGTAGCTATAGATGTATCTGTATATGGCTGTGTGTTGTTTTGAATGCAAGGAACATAATACCAAGAGAATGTACTAATATTCTTTGTGCACCTTTTACATAAGTTCTAGTATATTATAAAGTACTATGGAGTAATAACAATTAGTATTCACTGCTTACTTCAGGAAAGTAATAATAACAAATATTTAAACAAGTCCTCCCTTGGTTAATTCTCTTGGTGAACAACTGTGCATCCATTTTCTTCTGCTTCTTCTTTTGGATTCCTTGAAGGAGTCTACTTTTCACTGGGCAGCCACATGCTCAGAGAATTAAACTCTATAATGAGGTAGGAATCAATTCCATTTTACTGAGAGAGCCAATCATGGAAATCTCATTCACTCTCCATTGCATGATTTAGGGCTAGGCTTACATTACAATTCCGGCCAATGAGACATGAGTGGAAATCTTCCCAGTGATTTCTGGGAAAGCTCTACTTTTCTTAAAGAGATACAAAGAAATCACTAACTATTGTCTTGTATGCTATATTGTCTTGAACCACATCAACCATCTTGTGAACATAAAGAGTTTTTCTCTTAAAACTCTTAACTGACTGCCTGAAGAAAAAACTAGCATACTAGACAGTAATTATTGGAAGTAAAATAGTTGCTTTAATATTTAACAGAAAAATCCATGTACGATGTTACCAAATATTTAACTAATGATAATGAAGACATTAACCAATCCACTTCCTGCTTCATATCCTTTTACTGTATCTTCATGTAGGTTTATTATGAAGTTAAGCAGCTTAAACTTCAGAGCCCTGCACTTGCAGGACCCTTTCAAGGTCCTGGGAGTGCTTAGAGATGTATTCACAAGGTCATATGTTTAGCAAAATCTGAGAAGACGCTTTTATATTTTTTCTCAAAAAAGTTTCTTTCAAATTTTATGATATTTCAGGGACTACAAAATCTATAACTACTCCTAGAAATGCCAGTATATTTTGGCTGCGATATAAACAAATGTTTGAGTTTAGACTTAGTTTCACAAAACCTGTCTGGATTGTTTTGTTCTTGGACTAGTAATCTTATTTGTGTACTTCTTAGCAACCATAATCAATTAATATGATTTATAGAATTGGAAAAATCCAGGTGCTAACAAAAACATAATTTTAGTTTCTCTGTGACCACTGCAAACAGAGGCAATCTATTTCTGTTCCATAAATAACACTCATTAGAGTGTTATCCTAATAACAGATTGTAAGAACATCTTCGTCCATAAAACCCCTAATTATTATGCTGTCTACTTTGTCAATATTCTTTAAAGGAAAACCAAAATAATTTTTGCTAGACTCACTCAGGTGCATGGGGGTAGAGCTGATCAAGAATGCCAACATGGCTAGAACTAAACTGATATACTCTTAAGATGCTCTTGATGACTATGACAATAGTAATGATATGCTAACTTAATCTGCTTTGGCTCGGCTCAACATTAAATATCAAAAACATCTTCTCATTCTTCTGAGCTTGTTTTAGACTTTAACTACTTTGGGGGTTCCAAATCCAAAATTTCAGACTAGAATTTTTTAATGACTATCAAACAGGACAAACAAGCCCTTTTTAGCACTTTCGACTCTGTATATCACTGACACTTCAAATCAGTTGAGTCACAAATATTGTTTCATTTGAGCCTCTGAAATAAAATTTGCTCTGCTCTTGTTTTCCTGACTTCATTCAATATCACTATCCATTCAATCAAGCCAGAAAGTTAGACATCATCCTAGATTACTCCTTGTGTTTCATAGCTGACATCAAATTAATTACAAGGTATTACCAATTCTATTTCCTAAATATATCATTTCCTTCTTTTCATCTTTGCTCTGTTTCGTTACATGAAGTTCACACGAACTTTTACTGGACACAAATAGTTGACCAGAGTGGTCTTTCAAAGAGCATATTATAGATCATGGTTTTTCTCTTAAAACTCTGAACTGACTGCCTATCAGCTTCAAAATTGATTAAATACTTTAAAAGGAGATATGGCCCATTCATTCTGCTACCGGTCTTCAATTTCACAATTTTTCACCAATTTTTTTTACGTTTTTCATGGTCTACTATCTTTGTGAATGCTGTTCTTTTAATATATCTTATAAATATTGAGAGTATACCATGTTTTAACATAATTCTAGACATTAACGATACAGAAAAAAAAACAAAAGAAAATTAAACTTCCTATTCTCCTAGCATATCCATTCTAATCCTTTCTGCTTGGAATGCCTTCCTTGCCAACATAGATGGTTGACATTGGCTTGGGGAAGAGAGAATGGGATGTTACTAAGCAATATACGTAAAGTTTCAATTAAACAAGATAAATAAGTTCTAGAAATCTGCTATCCAGCACTGTACATATGGTTAACAATACTGTATGACATAAAAAGTTAAGAGGGTAGCTCTCATGTTGTGTTCTCACCACAATAAAATAAAATTTTATCTAAAAAAAAAATTTTTAATTAAAATAATTAAAACCTGCAGGAGAAAATCAAATGATGAGGATGGAGAATCTGAGTGAGGATATAGCACAGAGTAATTCTTCCAGAGATTTGTTTGAGCCATTGCATCTTTGTTAGGGTATGATATTCATTTTGACTGGTACTACCTTTCTACCTTTGAAAAGTATGGCTAAACAAGTATGGCTAAACAGACATCATATCTAATAGCCAAAGTGGTGCTATTGTTTGAAATAATTTAATCCTCTAATTTGATGAATTTGGGGAAGTTTTCAAAGCAAAAAGTCTTCCTATTGTTGACATACCTCACTTTGCAAATGAGTTCGAATGCATTCTTTGTCTTGTTGCCAACAGCAAGCTGCCCTTCTCAGATTTCTGATAATGTCACCAGTTAGTCATTAGAACTGCAGTAGTCATTTGATGTTGACTAATATTAACTTCCTTAAAGTTTAGTAAGAAATTGTTATTAACTGAAATTCATGATTACCTATCTAACTGAGGGGTATCTATCTCCAAGCTGCTCAGCCACCCTATTCCACTCAAATTATATGCGATTGCTATTTTAATTTTTTTCCAAATCTCCTAAAATTTAAGCCTCTCTTTCTCCTACTCTGCCATTATTCAGCATATGACCTCAAACTACTCACTTGAAGAACACAGAAAATATCAAGCAAGAAATACTTCAACCTCCAGTGAACAATTGCATGTTTAAATTTATGTTTGAATATAATGCAAAACCAACAGGGCCACAGTCTCTCATTTAAAAACACCCTTGTGTTTACCTGTGATCAAGCACAGTGTATAATGTGTCACACAGCATGATGTTACATAGAATTAGCAGACTTCTAACTTAATCTCATCTTATTGCAACCTTTTTTCTTTTGAAATGAGTATATTTTCCTATCTGACATCAAGAAATAAAACCCATCAGAAACAGAACTCTTATTCCCTGTGAACTGTTGTAAAGTGGCTTCATTCTTTCTAATGGCTGCAATGCATCATAAACTCAAAATAAATTAGTGGCCATTAAGCCAGAGGCTCCCCACCATTTGTATTATAAATGATGCTTAGACATCAGGCATTACTGGAATCACCTTTCATCTGAAGAGTGATATTGATATCTTAAGCCAAAGCACATTAAAATGATCCAGTGAAGTACACTGACTTCAGGAAGGATATTCATATATTGCTTGTGATGAGAATAATACTTAGATTTCCTAGTAGCAAAAAACAATTCTTCAAAAATAAAAACTATATTTTTGAGGTAGAAATTAAATACGGCTCAAATTAATAGGACTTTTCAGGAACCTCATAGTAGTATACTATTTATACCACCGCAGTTTGCCACCTAAATCACAAAGCACACAGACAGCATTTAAAATGTATTCCTGAGTTATAAAATACAATTTTGCATTCATTTTTGTATTATGTTTTCAACTCTTTTCAAGTAATCTAGCTCTCCCACTGTCTGAGATTCCCCATACCACTCCTTCTGTCCTCAAAACACCTATCCTCCCTCTGCCAGAATCTACCTCTTCACAGTCAGCTTGTGGTGACACCAGAGAAGTCATCACCAGGGACCAGCTCAATTTTTCGTGACTGAAAACCCCACTCTACCTGAATATGCACTCTTATTCCTTCTCAATACGACATTTATATCCACTTCATATTTCCAATGATCTCACTAACAGAATTGTAAAACTCAATATCAGTTGGCTAAAGATCCTTTGTCATGGAACAAGTGTTAGGATAGATATAGATAATTTTGTCTCATGACCACTCCTTTTGAATATAATTTTTATTTGAATAATTAAATGGATTTAGTACGATTACTATAACAGCCTAGAGTTCCTTCCTTATTATTTAAAGTAACTTCGCATATCTCTATTCTGATCCATTTATGCATTGGCCATTAAGTGTAAATCTCTGGACAATCTTATTTCAAAATATTGTATCACAAAGTTTTTAAATTTTTTTCAGAGATGTAAGTAATGATTATTGAGTGGTGCGCTTTTGGAGGAGTTGAATTGTGGGTGCTAGATCTTAGGACAGGAAGAAGAAGCAGAACCTGAACATTCACGGTTAACAACCCAGACAGCCTAGAGGTGGGGGATCCAAGATTAGAAGTCAGATTTCCTGGTGCCCAGTTATCTGTAGCCTTTTAACTTTCAATGTTATTTCTTAACTTGCTCACTATTAACAGAGTCATGAAATCTCGTGGATCAGAAATTGGCCAAAAAGATTTTAGATGATATATTTCA
Organism: Pteropus alecto; assembly: GCF_000325575.1. Classification (NCBI taxonomy): domain Eukaryota; kingdom Metazoa; phylum Chordata; class Mammalia; order Chiroptera; family Pteropodidae; genus Pteropus; species Pteropus alecto. The sequence goes on along the minus strand of NW_006443138.1, from coordinate 50,602 downwards.
GTATCCAAATGCAGTGAGAATAGTGATAAGATTGTCTGTCAATCTATACCTAAAAACTTTAAATATTCATGATGCAAAATAGTTTAAAATATTGGTAAAAGAACATACACTTTGGCTAACTGAAAATAGCCATTCTTTATATTTCAAAGGCCTTTCCCCAAAGAGTTCCAAGTTGCTTTTATTTTCTACATGGACACCATTGGAGTTTAGGGAAGCAATATGGAACTCCAAAGTCTAAGGCAACCGAAATTAGCCACATGGACTCATTCCTCACTACAACTTAGATAACTTTAAACACGGTCAAAGGAAAAATAAAATTGAGGTGAAAAAATACTTTTGAACTCTACCCACAAACTGATAGTTTTGATCCCTTCCTCATATCCCAAACGTGATTGAAATGGTTTAGTCTACATTCTTTCTGTGGTCTGCTGAGACCACACTAAATACAATGTGGCAAACTGTTCTGTTTTGAACAGTGCCAAGTAAACTGTCAACACTCAAAAAATAAATGATAAAAATAGGAACATGTGGGAGTCAGTTCAGGGAGAAATAAGCGAAATGTCTAAAAGGCTAAAGGACTTATTTATGAGATATGATTAAGAGGAAAAAAAATAAGTAGCTTGGTCAAACAATACTAAGGAGGGTGATGGAATAACTGCTAGTATTTTTTGGAAGGCTTAAACATGTTGAAAACTAAAAGATTATTCACCAAATAGGATAGTAATAATAATCACTTTAGACCTTACATTTCTTCAGTACAATTTTCAAAATACATCTCACTTATCTCAGAGTGTAATTAAATAGTACAGAAATTATTTTAAATCTATAAAACTTTTTGTGGTGAAAATAATTTGACTAAGGGCAGTTATTTCTAATGGAACAATGTTATGTACTATTTTCAATAGGAAAAATGAGAATTGACCCAACAAGGAGAAATAATCCTGAGAGATGGCACCACAAAAGCCCAGAAGTCAGGAGCAGATGCCTTCAGTCCTACCACTGTTACTCTCTATGTGGCTTTTGGAAAACTCATAACTTTCTTAAATCATTTTTTATCTGTAAAGTAAAGCAGCAGTCAAGTGGAAGAGACTTTCCTTCACTTTGTAAATGTGAATGAATTCACAAAATTATGATTCAAAGTGTGAAATGTTTCTTTAAATAATATTAAATTATATGGATTTGGAAATGGATTCTAGCTGTTTAAGGATAAACTATACCAATAACGTGATACACTAAGTACTCATCAGCTACATTCTATCCCTTCATTTATGAATATTAGCAAAAATATTCCCTTTATCTCTGTGATTAAAGATGAATGTGTTCTTAAGGGAAAGCATTTATTCAATAATATTGGTATACTATAATTCTTGGGCACTGGAATATCAATAGCTATCATTTTTTGAGTAATTCGATACATAGTAGGAAGCATGGTATAGTACATTTTGCAAAATTTATCTAATTTACCTATATTTCATAAACTAAAAATTTTCTATTTTCACCTTCATTTCACAAGCAAAAAGAACCTATATGGGACTTTGTTATTGCTATATTCTTAAATGCACACATTCCATATACATCTGAATTTCAAAGAAATTATTCCTACAATGCAAAAATATCTCCACTATCTCTTGAAATATACTTTTAATAAAAACATTCTCATGACATCATTAACTAGTTAATAATGCTCTATATAATTAAATTACAGAGTCACATTGGTGTCTTAAATTCTAGCCCTATTCTATTTTACAGCTTGGCAAACATCTCAGATATAAGGACACAACTGATTCCAGCAAGTCTACCACAAATTCTATCATATAGAACATATGATATATTTAATTGGGCAGTAATACATCAGATTAGCAAGGTCAATGATAATTTTTATTTCTATAATTGATATACAAATCTGAAGACTAACCTCAGGATAAAATTGAGATGTGCTTTTTTAAAAACATATTGTATATATTAATGTTATTATTCTTATTTAATAACTTTTTTCTTTCTGCATACATATATGCATTTGAAAATTGATATTAAACTATGACAACAAGCTAAGCTTTCAGGGGAGACATCTGATATGCTCTTTGGCTGGTATGAAAGGTGAAACAGCATCCTGCTTTACCACATTAACAGTATTATTTATTCCACTGTCATCTAATCCTCAGTACTAGAATAAGAGATGGACACAAAAGCTGTATTCTATTGATGATCTACAAAAAGCTACTCTGTACTTCCATGGTCTTTCAGGTCTTCCTATTCCAAAGTTTTCTTGGAACATGTACATGACTGCTTAGGAGCTGATAAGCTATCTATAATATTTGTCATATATAAAGATTTATATATATACACATTATATATTACATGTAATGATATTATGTATAAATATATTTTTATCTCCACAATTAAAATTTTCACTGTCAGCTTTTATATCCTGCATGCCTGTTTAGAAATGAAAAGAGAAGGATTTATACAATATTCTCTAACTATAAGCAGAATACTACTTAGATACATGAAAAGAAAGGCAATAGAAAAATTTTAAAAAGCTGTGCAAACAGAAAACAATTAAAAACAAATAACGATTGTTTTAGAATTTTGTAATAGAAAATAGCTGAAGGGTTTCAGAACTTGTAAGAGAATTTTCTGCATATTTATATTGTGACCTCATAATATCACAGATTCAATCATTTTTACTTCCCTTTCTTCCTCATTGGATGAAACTACAGGTCAGGGATCACGTCTTTTTCATCTTTGTATATCAATGTTTAGCATAATTCCTGGTACATGGTAGGAGCTCAATACATGTTTATGAAATGAAATAAAAAATATGAAGTCATGTGGGTTCTAAGAAAGGAAGTGACTTCTGAAAAATCACACTATTATACAGTAGCATAGCTAGGCATAGAACTCAGTCTTTCACAGCTTATGTTAGAATTATTACAATAATTTTGATAATGATCCATTTGCTCATTCCTTCAAAAAATATTAAGCACCTACTACTGCCAGGGCATATTTTAGTGACATAAGAAGTTTGTACTATCATGACTGTTCCTTTTTAATAATAGAAAGGTATATTTCTATTAACATGAGAACTAATTATACCTTCATAAGACTATATTCTATTTCAAGAAAACAGACCAAGTTCATGAATGTGTGCTACAAGGAAAAAAAAAAGTGACCTATTAAGAAGTTTTAGTCAACTACAAATACATAAGTAACAATAACATAAGAAAATTCCAAACTAGGACACATCTATTGTCCTCCTAATTCTGTGTTCTTTTGACAGCAATGCCATAATGGATTTGATGGACAATATGGCTGTTGCACATTACCTCAACCTGAAGATTAGGAAAGAAAAAAATGGGGAATAGTGGTAAGAAATTCTTATATCACTAAAACATGAAAGTGAACAGAAATATGAACTTTAATTAAAGTCAAGAGTATTAGTCCAGTTTATAATATTTCCTTGAAAATTAATATGCTATTTCATTCTTAGTAAATTTGTAATTCAACGATCTCCAATATAGCTGGACTGCTAAGAATACAGATTAAATACCTGTGTTTATGTCTAGTTATCATTCATAAATTTATCAAAGCTTCATTTGGTTCTGTTAAAAATTTGGTCTAATTCACTTTTTATTGAGATCATAAATTCTATTGGGTTATCATTCTCTTATATTATAAAATTTACCATTTCAGGTTTCTCTTGGGCCCTATTTTTCCTTCTCCTTTCTCACTGCAATTCCAATATTGTAGAATTTAGTTAACACGTTTATTCACATAATCCATACCCTTCAGGACATTATATCGTTTTATTATCTTTTCTTAGACTTGGTATTTTTAGCTTGTAAAGACAAAATCTAATTTATCTGTCTTGATAGAAGTATTCTCTATTTCAAAAACAACACAAACTCACAAATATGTGTTTTCGATCATTTTAGTTTCTCCATTTTGAATTTTCTCTGGCTGTATTATGTTATTGAGTATGGTACTCCATTTTGTGCACCTATTGTGTTAAAATCTCTTAAAAATGCATAGCCATTCATAGCAAAAGGAGATAAAATGCAATGGTTTCTCAGCAGTTACAATGAATTTTGTGAGTTATTTATTCTCACATAAGATAGATTTTCTCAGCCTATTGCATTAAAAAGATAAGAAATGTGGAGAAAGAAACCTAGAAGATAGAACATAAAGCATGGAATAAAAGTTAAACCATCAAACCTAGACAATGTCGAAAAGAAATACAGACAAAATTTTGCCTAAGTAATAGAAAGATGAATCTTTTAATTTCTATAATTATTTTAGGTCGAAATCTAAGGCAACATTGGCATATGATACTTTCTTACCTTCTTAATCCATTTTTCATAGTTTCCATGCTGGAGATGCTGTCCAGGTATTTGGATAATTTTGAATTTTCAAAACACCTTAAATAAGCTCAATGCTAGAACACTACGTCAAAATACACAAATTTAGATGACACATATGTTAGCCCAGATAACCACATGGTTCTTTCTTGTGTTTAATTAGGGGAGTTGAAAAGAATCAACAGAGTTCAGAACTAGATACTCATGAAAAAATGCATGAACATTTTATTTATAAGGAATTGAAGCAGAGATATATTGAGTAACTTGCCAGAACTACACAGCTAGTAAGTGGTAGTGTGGGAATCTCAACATAGCAAAGTCCAAGTCCATGCCCAAACCACTCTACCATTATGTTATACTACCTCTGAAAAGAAAAAAAAAAAAAGAAAAAGAAAAAAAGCGGAGGCTTCTTTTGTTTAGGAATTTAGTCCACAAAATCAGTTTTTCACCATTGAAAGTGGAATTTTCACTTAAAAACCAATGATCATGCACTAGAAAGGAAAAAGTGAAACAAACTGCCAGTGGAAAAAAAGGAACACCTCTTAAAAAATACACAACAACAACAAAAAAATTACAGTTGGATGCTCATAAATATTATATAGGTATCACTGAAGATAAAACTAATATTCAAATGGTTAGTTAATTTAATTTGGGTCTTATTAAATTCATTCTAAGGTAAAAAAAATATGACAGCTAAAGCAATAAAAAAGTATTGTCTGAAACCAAACAGAAATTTGGGTTCTTTCTGAGAAGCTTTTTTGCCACTACTACTGATTCCCCAAAGAAGAATGAATGCCAAAAATATATAAAACAAAAAGCATTTCTATGTTCAAATTTGTTTCTTCATAAGTAGATAAATTTTTTTTAAAAACCTATATACAATAATTATTTAACATTAATGGCTATTTCATTCATTTTTACCTAGGAGAATAAAATTAGTCAAAGAGACAAAATAAGAGGTCACAGATATGAATTTAAAAACAAACTGAATAAAAACAATTTCCTTTTTTCTCCCAGAAGCATATTTTGGAATGTTAATAGTATGCACGGACCATGCTATTTTATCAGGGAAAGCAATTTCATAAGTACTCAAGAATCGCCTCAGGCTTCCAGTTCAATTGTGTTTGAAATAATATGGAAGCCATCTTTAAGGAGCAGAGGTTATACTGCCCCTGAAAAGTTTTATCCAGCTTCTAAAACAGATCATGTTTAATTTAAGGAACACCTCTAAGTAACATTTTTGCTACAACATAAAAGTACTTAATATCGTTTCTTGATAGGAGCAGTGTTCATGAGAAAAGCTTTCTCATTTTATCTGAGTAATCTCATTAAACTTGTTATTCTTTGTCTGAAAAGGCAAAATTAACTCTACATAGATATTTTAAGTGTATTTTACACCAATCATGAAATACTCCTTGTACCAAGAAGGATTTGGAAGGTTAATGACAACCTCTAAGTGTTCACAATCACTCTAAATGTAGATATTAAAATTCGACCCTTTGAATACTTCTGATAAAGGAAAAAAGAAAAAACAAAGTTTGTCCCGGATAAGAAGAGACAAAGACTATACAGAGGCTTTGAAAAGTTCCTCAGTCTCTAGATCCATATCTACTCTTTGGATGATAGACATCTGAAACATTGAGACAGACCTCTGTTTCAAAAAATAGTTTCTGTAGCCTAGTTCTTTCCCCAAGCCAAATAAGTAACCATCACATGGATTTCACAACTCTCATTTCCATAGCACACACCATTTACTCTTTCCACTAGTATTACAATATCTTATACTAGTAGAAAAAAAAAATCTCAAATATTTTTAACTTACTCTATGATTTTCTTTTCCCTCCTAATTAAAAAAAAAAAAAAACTAAAAAGATGCTTTCATGATTTTGGTCTATAGATGGTTCTTATGCTTCTGTATCAATGCAAGTCATGAACGTGAACATTGTGTTATCTAGTGGAAGTTTGGAAAAATTAAAAGAAACTCCAAAAGAAACTGACACATATATAATATTTTTCCTTTTGTTTCCCTTTGTTCATTATCTAGATTTCACTCATAGTTTTATTTACAGATTTTTTTTACTCATCACCTGAAGAGAACTGATGAGCCTAAAGTATTTTCAGAGTTCTATTTACTGGATTTATTCTTCAGCCTTCCAAGAATGCACATTCACTGCTGGGGTGCTGAGAAAGTATAAAGCTTGCTTCCATTCGGTCTCTCGCATGAATGTCTAATCTAATTATAGGTTACATAAGCGATGAGGCCAAAGAAGATAAACCAACATAATACTATAGTCATTAGACATTCCCAGAATATTCAGAGCACATTTTAATAAGAACAACGAAGGCTATGGAGCATCACTTTAGCATCAGTCTTCAAAAATCTATCAAAGCTTTACACTTAATGCTGTCCAAGTGACTAGTGACTAAATGTATCTATTATTACTTAAATAGCGAGAGAAAGTTGTATTCTTTTAGTAAGAACCAGTAAAATCCAGGGTGATAATCAAAGTCTATCTACATAAATGCTAATGTAAATTAGCTTTGTGGTTGTACAGACTTGTCCCAGTCCCAGAAACAACAAATAAAACAACTATAATACAAATATTGGGTAACCCCAAATCTTTTTACACAGCACAGGAAACTAATTCTATCAGAGAAAAAGTCTACAGGTATGATTGATCCTCATTACCTTGAATTCCATATTATCTAACTTGCTTATTCACTGAAATTTATTCATAACCTCCAAATCAAAACTCGCAGTGCTTTTTCAGTCATACATGGAGATGTGCATAGTGGGGGAAAACTGGAACCACCTGACATGCACGTTCCCACCTGAGGGCCAGTCTCTCTCATGTCAAATCTGGAAGTGAAACATGAGATTGAGATGCTGGTAATCATCTTCCCTGTATCAGGGAGAGGATATCAAAATAAATAAAGCTACCCCACTGGAAAAAGCAGAGCAGAGAGGAGAGAGAGCAATGTGATAGGCAAACAGAAATCACTGGTACTGGTTGACCTGGAAGGCACTGGTACTTGTGCTGCTCCTCTGATTCAAATGCGGGAACATTTCTGTTTAGACCTAAAAGGCTTTGAATCAGGTTTCTGTCATTCTGCAACAAAAATACATCTGCATAAAACATCTGCATAAAAACGGGAACATTTCTGTTTAGACCTAAAAGGCTTTGAATCAGGTTTCTGTCATTTGCAACAAAAATACATCTGCATAAAATATGTAATAATATAATAATATGTTTTAGAGAAATTTTAAGACAAAAACCAGAAGAGATATTCTTGCCAGGCCATATATTAATAACTAGGTTCTTTGTATAAGTCAGTAAGTGAAATGTTCACTATCTAAAGCACACATATAGAAAAAAAAAAAAAGGATTCAATAAAATTTCTTAAATTTTTGTCTGCTGAAAATAACATTTAATTATAATCCAATATTATTTGGACTAGATTATCAGCCCTTCATAGGGAAAGTATCTCCTGGAAAACTTTCACAGGTCTAAGCATATTTGTGATCTGTCCTTGATCTCTGCCTCCTTCCACCCCTGTCTTGAGAGGGACAAAGGGACCTCTAATCATAGAAAGCTGAATGGGCATGATTTGATCCCTACATCTGTGCCTCTTACTTTTATTCCAATGAAAACTGGCAGTGATGATTTCCACTTATACCTCTTTTTATATTTGAGATACTGAAGCCTTCCTCTTCTCTAACAGAGATCAGAAGAAGTAACAAACATATCGCCAAACTTCTTATGACATAGTATATACACTAAATGACATCCCGTAGTCTGTTCTAGTCCCCACTTATAATTTACATAATTATTATTATACTTAAACAACAATCTAAGCCTTCCTGCAAGGTGAGCCAAAGATCTTCCCTTTGTAGCCACGTCCTGTGGAATAAGGTTGCTGCAGTAGGGAAGAGGGAAAAGGAAGATGAGCACCAGCTAGAATTGCCTTATCCAGGTGTCCAGTGATGACATACATCCTTGCACTCACATTTCATAGGTCAGAACTTGTCACTTGGTCACACACAACCTAAGTGTAAAGAAGCTGGGAAATACATAGAAGCTCATGGCTAGATAGTGAGCATAATGGTTTCCCCCATACCGTACTGTATTTCCTAGGAAAACTTTAGCAATATCTATGTTCATGGATGGAAAAATGATCTACCATGGCATAGGTTTAAGGGGGTACCCAACCTGCTTGCTCAGGACTGTCCAAGTAGTTTCAAGTTACTGGTACTTTCTGGTTTATGTAAAGCTAAGATGAAAGCCCTACCTATTTCAAACATAGGAATAGGCTTATTTTTATTATTGCTGCTAAGATACAGCCTTATATGACTTAATAGTTTCCTTTATTCTGCAAAATATTTAGAGCACAAAGCAAAATAATACAATGTGCTTATTTACACTTAAAAACAATAGAAAAATACACCTTGTATATTATGGCCACCATCCTCCTATGCCTAAAACATTTTGCTTCTTGACCCCCAGTAATATAAACCCAGTGGTCTAATGCTTGGTCCCTTCATAGTGTAGTCCCGTCACAAAACCATCATCATTACTTTAGCACAATTGGCAGTCACTGCTCACAGAAAATAGAAAAGTTACTATGGAGACAAAGACAATTCTCCTTTCTATAATGGTTGATTCTTCCAAGACATAACAGATATTACCAGAAGAATAACATGAGGCACTCACAGAGATTGGTGGTCCCAAATCTGTGTTCGGTAATTATTTAGCTAACCATGTTCACATTATTTTTTGTTAGAGTAACAAAGATAAACATTGTACTAAAAGGTAATCCTATGTAATCACTGTTTACAAAATAAATCTCTATATCCATCTAAACAATGGAAAGTTTAAATTGTAATATGTTTTTTACTTCTACTTAGTGCTTTATCAATGGGGTGATCACTCTGCTTGACCTCTTTGCTGAAACCCGTTAGAGCACCAGGAGACCATATGGATGGCCAGATGGGTTGTGTAATTTAATGCCATTATTCTAAGAATGAAGTAAGGGATAAACATAATTTGCATTTTTTCTATCCTTCCTGCATACCTTTTATTAGTTTCATTTTTAATTCGGACATCAGACGGGAAGATAATAATACCTTGTTACCAAGGCCCAGATGCCAACTAATTACTACAAGAGACTCCAGCCCTGACATCACAGGCCAGGCCTCTGAACACCCTCTGTCTTACCCAGTGACCCCACCATGGTGATTAATAGCTTGAATACTAAGCCCTAATGAATGTGTCAGATCTTAGATGTTCTCTAAACTAACATAATTAGCATTACATTGAACAGATTATTTCAGTCACATGGCATAGAGAGTCCTATTTCATAATAAAGTACATACCTTTTCACCTGATGATCTTTGAATTTATTTTATAATCATCAACTTAAAAGGCCCCTATAAATAGAAATCTTTCAAATATTAAAGACAAATTTAAATATTTTTAAATTGAATGTTGCTTTTCTTCTACAAAAGTGAATCCCTATGTTGTTCATAGAGTGCAGTGGTTTTCAGAGATGCTTATTGAAATGCAAGTTTCTGGACTCGACTCTACCAACAGAAATTCTGGTAAAAAAGGGTTTGGAATCAGACCCAGGGCTATGCATTTTAACAAGTGATCCATGTTTCAGAAGCAGAAAATGTGGACTACATCTGAAAAAACACTGCCACTTTAGTAGCAGGACAAACATCTGTGTCTTAGAGCATATGAATCGATCAGACTTTTTTGTTCTAAATAGTGTGTTCCTGAAAAATTTATCTGCATCCACCTAAGAGGAATTGTTTTCATACTGAGATTACAGTTTTAAATGTGCCAACATTTTTTTCCTGTGGTTAAAAGATTAAAAACTAATTATCAGGAGAAGACATGGATATTATTTCCAACAAAACATATAAGTGTATGAGGTCTCCATTCAACAGTGGACATGGTACTTAGCAACATGTCTATCTTGTAGGCAGTGGGCCCGGAATTGCTTTTCCACTTTTAAAGGAAATTAATGTAAAATTACTGACAGAAAGTGTAAACACAGAAAGTGGAAAACACGTACAGGATTATTGGAATATCAATTTTTACCTTGGTAGTACCATAAAGAGACAATATCATAGAGAATAATTATTATGTCACTAAACAAGTGACCTTGGTGGATGAAGCACCTGAATTAGGTCTGTAGAAAGCCTGGCCTAGATCTGACTCTGTCACTTTCTAGAGGTAAAGAGGAAGATACAAGAAATCAGAAGACCATAGTGATGAAGCGTTTGGTGTCTCAATTTCTATCTACCACTGATAAGCTGTTTGACTTGGCAAAATGATTTTAACTACTTCCTCAGCTATAGAAGAGAGAGAATATAATACTTATTTTATAGCTCATTAAGAGGATTGGGTCATATAACACATAGCAAGCATTTAGAAAGGCCTTAGCTGAAAGTAAATACTAATAGATATCGGGTATTTTTACTAATGGTATAGCTCTGTCACTATGAGCCATATTATCTTCACCTGTAAAGTAAGAAATTACACCACATGATTTGTATGATTTCCTTAAGAGCTTAGATGCTGAGTCTATACCTATCTCTCAAAGTCAAATACGCAGTTGAAAAATGAAAACAAATCTAAATATTTTAAATAATGACTTTTAACAAATCTAGAAGATGGTCTAGTCTGCTGTTCACATTTATTTAAAAAAGATAGATGACATAATAATGCACTAATGCCAATATATATATTTTTAACATTCAGAAGTGACATGGCACATTGATTCATTCATGAATTACATCCTCATTTGAACATTAAATGTAACAAGATAATTGTAAGGTGATCATTTAAATTTTAAAATGTCATATTTAATAACTACTAGAGAGGTAAGAAATTATTTCTATCACACAAACCTGAATGGATCCAGAATGTACATGATAACACTCTAGTTTTACATCTTAGGATGAAGTACTTCATATACTTCCCGGGCTTATAGATTGTCAACAACTTGAGTTTCTCATTCAGAAGAATTTCTATCAACTGTAGCAATAGTAAGAAATTATACTAACACCATAGTAAATACTTTCTTCCAAATTAAGTGGAAAAGTACCTCTTTTGGAAGTCGCATAATTTAGTAAATCTTACTTTGTGCAAAGAAATCCTCATCCATATAAATATACCAATAAGATCAGAATTATGTAAATAGTTCAAGGCAGTTGAATTACTAAAATTATTAAAAATTTGATTCTAATTATACTTTTAGTTGATTTTAAATGACACTAATATGAAAAACAAGGCTTTAATATACCAAGAAAGTATATGTAAAACATTGTGGCATGGAGAAATTGTCTTAACACAGAATTTTATGGATTCCAAAGAACCTTACCTCCTGCGTACATAACAGCCAACATAATCGATGAAATCCATGCAATTTCACTGTAGGAAGTGTTGAATATTTGCTGAATTTCTTTGAAGAACACCGTGATGGCTTTGGGGAATGCGTATGAAAATCCAATGGAGATAAAAGATGCTAAGTCCACTACCCAGCCCCATCCTCCATCAGGAGGTGCAGACTGTGGGGTATCTATGACTACTGGCATTTCTGCTCTTCTTTTTGAAATTCAAGTAACCTATATTAAAATAATGAAACAATGGTTTAAAACATATTTTTATTTTCATGTATCACTCTTGACAGTCACCAAAATAGTATTTTTCGGTTGTAACTACAACTATATAATTTTTCATGAATATTATTTTAATACTCTATACTCAAAAAAATATCATAAAATTTACCCCCAAAAATGGAGTGGGGTATGTAACTTTGACTGTTATGGACTAAAACTTGAAAGCATTTAATTTTTTTTATGGAAACAAAAATTACTCAAGAAGAAGTTAAGAATTCAGCTCAGTACTGAAGTACTAGCAAAAAATTAAAGCTATCACAATCTGATTTCTAAGTATACAAAAAATGGGGCTAGCATCACTTAAAACAATACTTTTTTAATCTAAAATATTTGTGACTTCTATATACAGAGGTTGAAAAGGACCATTTATTAAATCTGATGAATTATAAAGAATTAAATAATAGGCATATTTTAGAATTTCACTTTTAATCGAGAACACATAAAAATATTTCAGCACACATCTACTTTCTAAACTTATAGGGTTAGAAATTGTATAGTTCTAACAAATTAAGTTAACTTTAATGCACTTCCAAAAAGTGGTACTACCTCTATCAATTTATAAATAATACCTTTCATGTATTTTTATAACAATGAAATTCTCTCAATTGAATGGATGGTATGTTATTGTTTATTAAAAGAAAGGTACATTCTTTTTAGATATTCCTAGGAAAACTTAACTGCTAGCTTTATGGTACAGAGTACCCACTACCTGTGGAAGAATGATTTTTCATAATTTAATACAATTGATATTAAATTAAAAACATCTTTATTCCCTAACATCAACTTTTTTTTGTATCCTGCAACTTTATGTAATTCCTTGATTAATTGTAACGGTTTTTTGGTGAAGTCCTTAGGGTTTCTATAATATAAGGTCATGTCATCTGCAAATATAGACCATTTTACTTCTTCTACTCCAATTTGAATGCCTTTGATTTCTTTTTCTTGCCTAAATGCTCTAACCAGGATTTCCAGTACCTAATCACCATTTGTTTGTCCTGATCTATTAACTGATACATGTAGATGACATGAAAAGACTTGTATGTCTTCAATATATTTACAGTTGGCTTTATAATAATTTTTGCTTTTTTAGAAACAACAAGAATTATCTATATATTTAATTTGAAATTAGGCTTCTCCTTGGTCATCAGATAACCCAGCCTGGTAGGTTTATGGTATGTGAGCACTGAAAATAATATCTTTTAAAAAGTATAATACTTAAGAAAGAAAGAAAAAAAGAGACAGGTGGTATATGTTGGTTAAACTAGCTGAAAACAGCAATCAGTCTTCAAAAGTTGTTTAAAGAATCTGAATTTGCTGTAGGTATTAAAAAAAAGAATCTGAATTTATATATTATTGAATTTTGTTATTATAAAGTATAAAGTTTCTTATTGCTCGAAAATATATTTTAAAAAAAATCTAGAAGAATACAGAGGAAATAACAAAAGACATTTATATGGTAAACTACTTTTTGCTTTATTATCAGAGTGTAAAAACACTTTTGAGATTTAAAGTCCACTCTCTACAATTTTCTTGCTTTATCAAGGAAAACAAAATCTTTTATTATTAATTTATGAGTTTAAACTATTGTAGCTTTTATCACATCTGCTATAGTACACACTTAAAAATACAACTGGATGATTTTTCAGTCATTTCAAAAATCTTAAATAACATTTCTAAATAATCTTAAATTTATATTTAAAGATATATCAATACGAATATTAAGATTTACCAATATTCTAATTATGTTATAAATAGTAATACTGAAATTTACTAATGAGTTACATTGATGATGAGATTTCCATTTTACAGAAAAAATCTATGCTCATCGATAAATGAAGGGGCCTTTAAAAAAAAGGCATTATATCATTGAGCTATTTTTTCTAATTCTCTTTTTTTGTATTGTTATTTTTTTCATAATTCATCAGTTTATCTCAGCATGTAATCTACTCTTCTCTGTTTCCAGCATACTTACCTGATTTTAATTATAACTGCATACTCCAGATTGCAAATCACTGTTCATATACCTCTCATTTCCATATCACCTATCTGTTCTGTTTCTTCCATATAAACTGATGTCTTATTATCTCTTAACTAAATCATTGCAAAGTGAACCCAGAACCAATTAACCTTTAGAAAATTCTACTTCCACGATTGTCACCTGTTCATTATTAACAACTCTTGAGCTGATTAATGGTCAAGATCCAATTCATATACGCTCATTGGCCTCATGTTATTTTCCTGTGCACAATTCTATAATATTTTATACAACTTTTATTTGTGGGCATAATCAAGGAAAGCAGAGTTAAAAGTAAAATTTTACCTGTTGACAGGTGCCTACTTAAAAAGACTTCTTTGGATTATACGTGGAATTCTTAAGCTCAGTCACTATTCCTTGAAGTATGATAATTGAAGGCAATACAAAGGAAGAGAGGTAGAACAGACTCTTGATTATCTAAAGAAATAGAAAAACAAGGGTTACATGTATAACTGAGTTCCACAAGTCTCACTGTAGCCACTAGCTACAATTTGCCCCAGTAAATTGTGACTGTGGTTTAAAAACTAGCAAATTCCTCAAAGGTAAACCTGAGGCATTTCTGAAGATTGGACTTTGATCCTCCAGTCTATGCTTAATAATCATTGTGGTTTAGGAAGGCTGCATAGGGACCATAATGACAGAGATCTTGACAAGTTCACATTTTAAGTGCTCACCAACATTTCTACAAAATGTTCACAGTGCCTTAACCTAACTGGTCTATTTTCATCCAGAAAGAGCAACCTATATCCAGCGCTTTTTTCAACAAATTGGCCAGTAATCCTCCGTTTGATAGCAATAGCCATAAAATTTATTTTACATCCCTTACTCTACATCGATTAACATAGACTATTTTTATACACTTTTATGTAGATATAGTTATATAGTACATATATTGATCTTTGGTTTTAAAAATGAAAGGTAGCGTTTCAGAATCTGGGGGTCTAACCAAAAAAAAAAAAAAAAAAAAAAAAAAGGGAAAATAAAAAAAACGGTAGAAGACCAACAATCCTTAAAGCAAGTGGGAAGGCTTTCCTCTCATTTGGGAAAGCGACTATTTTGGAAACTGCTTCCTGAAGTCTAGGTAGCATAGAGTGTATTCTTCTTTACAAAAACAGTATTAATTACTATAGCTAGAAGATGGGCTGTGGTATCAGCAAATTTGATTTATTAGCAATTCATATATATATGCCACATGCTATATGATGCGTTTTACTTAGAATACATTAAAGAAAAAGCTTGAGCTTTCAATTTTTTTCTAAAGATTCAATTATTTATCATAATCCCATGAACTAAGAGGAAGTGGTATTTTTTAAACACATTTCTAGATGAGGGCATAAAGAATCGGAAGTGCGAAGAGATTTTTCCAAAGTGTAATGCCCGGTAAGTGACCAAATTGGTACCATGACTAGTATCTTTTTGTTGGGCCCATTGTTACTGATTCCACTTTAACACACCAACTCGGAGGCTGTTTTTACTGCTTACAAATAGACACCTTTAGTTTTATTTCTATGGTAAATTTCTAAATTTCTATTCTTGCAAATAACGTTGCTTGTCTCATCCATTGAAATTTAAGTACTTCTTCTTTGGAATTCTAAACCCCAACTATCCTTCGAAGCCTGTAGAAATTCATCATTGTTCCAACTTATTTGTATCTGTCTTTTTAGAATGTTTTAGAGTACATAGATTACAAAATACCATTGTTGTTAACAAAAGGGCGACTTGATAGCTACTAAAAACATTTAGCTATTTCAAGAGTTTTTTGAAAATTAAGTGGTGGGATGTGCTAAAGCCCAAGAACTTTGCCTTATCTTATAGAAATCAATAGGGGTTGATAATTTTGTGGAGAAGTTAATGTAGGATAAAGAAGTAAGTAATGAGACTATTAGTGATGGTCAATGTTTTGACTCTAAATGTCATATTCAAGGCCTTTTCTCATTTAGTTGTATAGAATATCAGAATGTTTATGTATTTTGTGAATAATTATTTCTTCAACTCCCCAAATATAAATCAGTATGCAAAAAATTTATGAACCCTTATTAATAGTCTAGGCCATCCAGAAGTTTATGTTTCAAAATACAATCCAGAAATAATGTACTCAGCAAACTAAGTCCCAAATTAAACCAATAGTTGTTAGCAAACTATTGGCTTCACTATAAATTCTTCTAGATGGCCTATAGATAAACTATAAGTTGTTTTTTACATCCAACTTATAAAGTGGCCTATGTTTTCACCTAATGGAATTAATATGTCCTTAAAGAATAATGAATTAGTCTTTTTGCTGCTCTCTACCTCCTCTTTCTTATACAAAAGAATATAGTAATGTTAAATTAATGTACAATGTTTAAGTTTAGGTGACAACTCATCTAACTTTATAAGAACAATTCAACTGAACCAAATTTCTTTTCCAATATGTAAGTGAATTAAAATTGGAATCTAATCCTGGGAGGTTATTTTATTTTCCAAAGTGGACCATTTTTTAAATCCTATTGACTGATTAACTTTGACAACTCGACAAGAGAGATATCAATAGTGCATGGCCTACGAAATGTCAGTAACGCAAAACCTATTTTTAGATGTAAATTATTACTGTAGTTAAAAGGACTCTGAAAATGCTAATTGTAATAAGGGTCAAACTAACTAAAGATGCTTTCATAATAGACAAATTAGGGAAAATAATATGAACTAGCACATAATTATTTATGAAAAATTGGAAACTGACATTCCATACCAAACAACTCCCTTGATTTCTAATACTATACTTTTAAAATTGTGTAAAAGCAATGGTAGGGGGCTGAATAGTGGCTGTCAAAAAGTATGTGCATGTCCTTTCCTAATCCCCAGAACCTGTAATATGCCTTATGGGGTCCTATAGACTGAATGTTTGTATTCTTTCAAATTCATGTTGATACTTAATCCCCAATGTGATGGTATTAGGATGTAGAGCTTTTGGGAGGCAATTAGGTTATTAGGGTAAAGCCTTCATAAATAGGATTAATGCCTTTAAAAATGAGGTCCCAGAGAGCTCCTTCACTCTTTCTGCCATGTGAAGATCCAGTAAAAGATGGCTGTCTATGAACCGGGAAAAAGGCCCCAACCAGATACTGAATTTGCTTGCTGGCACCTTGGTCTTGAACTTCCTGGCCTCCTGAACTGTGAGAGATAAATTTCTGTTATTGCCACTCAGTCTGTGGCATTCTGTTATAGCAGCCCTAACAGAGTAAGATAAAAATTGGTACGAGGAATGGGGTGCTGTTGTAACAAATACTTTAAAATGTCGAAGTGGCTTTGGAAACTGGATAACAGGTAGAAGCTGGACAAGTTTTGAAGTGTGAGCTAGAAAAAGGTTATTTCCATAAATGGACTGTTATGAAAGATTCTGGTGAGAGCCCAGAAAGGGAAGAGGAGAACTACAGAGAAAGACTTGATCTCCTGAGAGAATATTTTAGTCAACTTGGATAGAATGTTGGTAGAAATATGTAAGGTAAAGGCCATTCTGATGAAGTCTCAAGTTTCTATTGTTTTAAGCCATGCAGTTTACAGTAATTTATGGCTGTCTTAGGAAACTAATACAGCAGTGATGATGCCATTATAAAAGTCACAAACCCAGCAATTCCAGTTAAGAATATTTCTCTTATAGACACACAAGCACATTTGTGCAAAGAAACTTACAGGATGTCCAGGGCATCATCATTTATAACTGTGGCAAACTGAAAATCACTAGGAAAATGGGTAATGGTTACACATTAATAATAACATACTACACAACTGTAAAAAGATTGAAGTAGATGTATATGTACTAACATGGAATATTGTTAAAAGTGTAATAAATGTAATAAAAGTAAATGGTAAAACAGGAAAATATGATTCCATTTATCTTAAACATATACAAAAAAAGACACCATATATTTGTATATGTTTAGAAATTATCTAGACTAATACATACATGTAAAAAGCTATTAATAGATGACTTTGGAAGTGGTTACATGTAATTTAGGTATTTTTGAAATGTTTAAATACTACAAAATGAATATATTATTTTTCTATTAAAAACTTTAAAAATGCAAAATACAAACCTTTAATATGCAAACATAAATACATTCCTTTATATGGTAACTTGGTTGTGAGTTGTGGCAGGTACTTCTGTTTGTATTACACATAGAATATTTATATCTTTCTTTTCTAATGCTTCGCCTTGTTAGATAAATTTTCATTACACTAAGGTAAAAAGAAATTGACCCTTCCTTATAAATCCTATCTAGTGGCTCTCACAGTGTGGCTCTAGTTCAGCAGCATAAATGTTACCTGGTAACTTGTTAGAAATGTAAATTTAAATTCTGGGACACCACCTCAGATCTACTGAATGAAACTCTGAGGTGAGACACAGTGAACTGTAGTTTAACAAGTCCTCCATATAATTCTGATGCACATTAATGTTTGAAAATTACTAGTCTAGGCTCTTCCTCTAATATACCTGCATGTGTTGGTTGTAATAACTGTAATAAACTTTAAATCCTTAGAATTCATAGGAGCACAGTTGGAAAGCCATTTCCAATTTTTTTTTTTTTTTTTTTTTTGCATATTTAGTGACATTCTCTGGTCAACCTGAAGGAAAATGCAATTATATTTAAGAGCTTTTCGGTCTTCCATTTTGCATTTCATCTTCAAAGATTTCTCTGGTGTCCTGCTTCTTTCCTCAACTTGAAAAGAAGGTCATTAACTGGAACTGGGGAAAAGGAGTTAAAAAAATTCCTGGATGCTTCTAGGAGACTATAGGGTCAGAGGATATCTTTCTCATGTTTTATTAAAAAGCCCATTTAAAAAAATATGAATAAGAAAAAAAATCCCTAAGGTCTCCTGATACCAATGATGGTATTCAGAAATATGCTAGAATCCCCTGGAAATTTCTATAAAATATAATACCAATGAGGGCAGGAATAAGAAATAGTACCACAGCAAGGTGAATAAACTTGGCCAGAGGCCTCAAGTACCGTGGTCTTCCATTTCACCAAGATAAGTTTCCCTGGTCTATTGACTCCTCTGACTACCAGGTAACTGAAACTTCCTATGAACCACCACTCTTTTCAGAATCTTGAACATATTTAGTTCTATCTATGAACCCTTTCTCATCCAACACTTTGTCAGACATATTCTTATGATTCTATGACCCCTGGCTCCTATCTCCCTTGAGTAATCATGTTTACAGTATGGGGAAACTAAAGAAAACCTAATGCCCAACTTTGGGAAATGGCTGAATGTATTACTGTCATCCACTTGGTAGACTGTTATACACAAATAAATAATGATTATAAAATTATGTAATAATGGGAATATTTGTCATATAATGGTCAGTAATAAAAGAATGATATAAACTTGTATGAAGCAAAATTCAAAACACAGTATGTGATAAAAGAGATGATTAAAAATACATAGGCTATAGTTTAGGGTGAGGCATGTAGAAAAATTATATTTCCTTAATTTTAATAATTTTGGATAATGCTATTATAATATATCTTAATATATAAAATTACATATTTAACTATTTGCTCTAATTCTGGCTTTTACATCTGCTTTGAAAAATGGGTTGAATTTAACTCATCTACAACTAGTTCAAATATGGTTATTGTAAGGTAACAGAGCAAAATTAGAAGCTGTATTATATTTAGAGATCTTAGCTCTATTTTTAAGTTTTCATTTCTTTATTTTATATTGTTTTTAGTTATACCTAAATAAAATTATGACGCTCTCATATAAGTTGTAAAGAGGATATCCAGAGGTGGTCTCGATGTATAAATTTAGATAAAAATTACACTTGTTGATTACTACGTACCTATATAATAACAATTACCATTACATCTTATGTTACATCACTGATTAAGACACCTGACACTTTAACATGCATTTTCTCATAATTCTGTTTAGTAGCCAAAGCCTCCATTTTGCAGACAATGAAACTGAAATTCAACCATGTCAAATATCTTTCCTTAAGTCTACCTGTGGCATTTGTTTCACTCTAGGACTAGGCTCTTGTAGAGTTAAGAGCTATGTACTTCCTCCTATCTTCATGCTACTTTTCAGTCATGAACTGCTTGAAGTGTTCATATTGCCACCCTTTCTGCACCCTAGTATATTTTGCCTGTACTGATACCTGCTTTGCATATGGTTAGGTGTCTGGGTTTTCTGCCCTCCATCCTTTCCCACTGTGTTTCCCCACTTCAGGAAACATCAGTTAGTTGGTAATTGCCAAAACAGGAAGAAGAAACTAAAGCTGAAGCCCACAAAAACTTAATCATCCAATGAATTCAGAGAAATGGTACCAGCTGGCATCTCAAAACTTCAAAGGGAAGGGCTGTGGAACTCTTAGGAACCTAATCGAGTTATCAGTCGTGTCTTCTATTTTACACTTGTGAGTGAATTAAATTGGCAATTTTCATTTTTGTTCCTAAGCATTTGTCTTCCACCCAACCTTGTCATGCTTCCCTACCCATTGACTTTGGGTTGAGCCATGTGACAATGGAATATAAGTCAATGACGTATAGGCCATGCCCAAGAGTAAGCTTAAAATGTGTTTGCATGTTTTAGCTCTACATCCGTAGTCCTTATCTTCCAATATAAGAACATGCTACTTTATTCTGGATCCCTGAAAATATGTTTGAAGGTCGGCCAAACTCACTAGAGCCAACCAGAGCTATAGCTGACCCACAGCCTCCAAGTAGCATGGACAAGAAATAAATATCTGTTGTTGTAAATCCTAAGATATTAGAGTTGTTTGACAGAACAACAGTATCTCAGGTTAGGTATGTAAAACAAAATCCTAAAATATCTGGCTTTGGCTTTAAGGATAGGCAGCTGGTAGTGAGGACCTTGTTAGAAGAGGTTAGAAAAATGACAACTTCTGTTAGGTGGTAATAAAATATTTGGTAATACTTTTGATTGTGATATCTCGAAAGGCAGAAAATACACACAGTGCAGTGGGACAAGAGATTTGAAGAAAGAATATTGGAAGCATAAATTGGTTGTTATTAGCTATGTTTAAAAAGTATTAGAAAAGGCAATGAGATCGTAATAGACTTGACCTGTTTGCAAGCAGGGATGAAAAGAGAAAAGGGACAACCCATGTATAACAGGTCTTGCAGGGTCGAAAGGTACATTTTTCCTCCTACTTTTAGTCTGGTAAAAGATTCTCAAGGGTGTGGCCTTAGTACCTTCTCTTAAAATCTCTTACAGGCTTAAGACAGACAGCAGTGAATTCTTTCAATTTGAAAAATTGAAGTTGGGAGTCAGGTGAGAAGAGATCAATGGCGTGATTCCTGAAGGTATAATAAACTTAAATTTTCTATAATTAAGTATATTTAGAGAGACATGTCTCACAAAGAACAAAGAGTATTACTATTTGCACTAACTAGAACCAAATAATTTTTAAAATATCCTTTAAAAGGTAATACTATAAAATGTGTTACCAGCCTGGATAAAAAAAAACAGTGACTGTTGGAAATGACCAAGTGATTAAAATAACTCCAACATCTTGTAACTTGCTTTACAAGATGTACGGAGACAGAATACTATGAAAATTTTAAATACATGTATCACGGTAAATTTTACAGTACTACAATAAACTATTGTAACCCTTTGAGAAAATGATAATCACATTAGCCCTCAGTTTCCTTATATGTCAAAAAACAGAGTGGGATTAAATGTTCTCTGAGGTCCCTTTCAGCTCATATCTGATTCTCTGACCCTATTTATAGTTCTATTTATAGACTTTCTTAGCATGCGAAAAACAAAATTCTTCCTTTTCTGGGAAAATGCTACAGCCATTCAAAAAAAAGTAGTGAACAGATGGATATTATTTGAGCAAATTTTCCAAGATTAACTATAGGCTGAAGGGGAAAAGTTCTTTTGAAAGAACCAAGTGAAGGAATTCCATTATGTAAGAAGACAGGGCCATATACTTAATTAAATGCCAGAGGCTACTAAAGGCCACATATCAGTTCCTTAAGTGTGCTTAGAATTTCATTCAATTCCCAAATCAAAATTTAGTTTACATAAAAGTTATTGTGTGAGATCCTCAGAGGATTTGGTACATGTGTGAATGGTTTTTCACTTATTAAGATTAGATTATTGAAGCATATTTTCATGTTCTTCAACAGAATATGTTCTCATAAAAGTGAGACAATTTGATTCAATGTCACAAATAAATCACATCAAGATGTTTTCCAAAGATATAATGACAACAGTACCTTGCATATTATATATTTGAAATGTTTTAAAGAAGTATGTAATATTTCAATTTATACATGGTACATTTTTATTTCTCATATTTGCCGAACTTATATACACTTAAAAAATTATACTATACAGCTACCAAATAGGAATCATGTCAATCACAGATTGTTTAATAAAAATATCATGTTCAAAAATATCACTAAAATGAAGATATCATTAATAATGCACAGAGTTGACTGTTTACAAACATTCCAAAAGGTATTCCTCTTGTCAAACTTATATATAAATTTTATGACACTGACATCAGTATGGACTGTTAACTGCTGGCATTTCTTATAAAAAATCAATAAAACCCAGCTGAAATAGGAAGCAGAGCTGAAAGTGATCACTTTCATCACCTTTTATGACATTCTCAAGATTCACTAGGAAGATCCTAAGAAAGCCTCGTTGTGAAGTTCCACAGAATTTACAATTTCAAGACCTTATATTTAGAATATGATGTTATTGTTCCGTAATACTCACTGAACATTAATAAAGAAGTTAGTGCTGACTGGAACAAAAATGAACTCAAAGTTAAATATAACCTAGATGAGAGTTACAGGAGCTGCTGAAAATAAATCAATTGGTCCAATCCTGCTTGTCATTCCTGGAAAGTCACCAGAAAGAAGCATCATCACAAATGTAGAGAAAAGAAAAACTTCTCATTCTCTTTTCAGTTTTTTGATTATACTAGTCAAGGTGGTGAATCCCACAAAAATATACAAACAGTCAAACAAATACAGTCCTCTGAGGATTGACAATATACTTGTACCACGGAAAATTAGAAGTAACAAATTACTAGAAACCATTCACCTTTGTACATTGCACTCATTTTTCTTCCTCTTAGCTTTCTCCTAAAGGTTTATAGGCTGCTTTCTTTCAGGTTTGGCTGCCAACTGGGCAGAGAAGACATCCATAATTCCAAGCATCATCTTGCTCCTAATTTAATTTATCTTTTAATTATTTTATTAGTTTAATTTTGTTTCCACCTTGCCTTTTCCTCACATACCTTGGCATCCACACATAGTCTAAGACCAGAGATTCTCCTGCCTGACTGGGTGCCATTCTGTTCCAGGTGATTCACTCATGTTTGTCCTGAATTTCCTGCAGCACAGTTGAAGAGCTCTCACTTCCTTGCCCCAATGTTTCCTTTATATCCCTTCAATCTCCACAAGAGAGTGCGATGCTTCTCTGACCTTTTGTTTGCCCACATCACACACATTGTTTGCCCTAATCGACAGCAAGACAAGTAGCTGAGAGAGGAACAACAAGCTGCCATCCTCTCTGCCCTGCTCATTAGAATGAAAACATTTCAAATCTGGGTCTAACAGCAGAAAGGGAATTCCAGTGGACAAAATTTTTAAAGACAGAAGCTAAAGAAACTATTTTTCCTAAAGACTTTGACGCTCTGCATGCAGTTATGTTTTAAGATTCAGAAGATAATATTTAATGTACATTTGGACAGAGGGAATTTTTGTCATTACTGCCTCCATCTCAGCTTTGAGTCCTTGAGAATCAGTTACTATGGGAGAATCAGGAGACATGATCCTTTACAGAGGTAATGTTTGTTGTTGTTGTTTCCACTTGAGGGGATTAGCAACAGTGAGAAACAGTAGTGGAAAAATTTCCTGATTTCAAACTCTATTACAAAGTTTTAGTAAACAAAACAGTATATTTTGGCATAAAAATCGCACATAGACCAATATAACAGACTCAAAAACCCAGAAATAAACCCAAGTATATACAGTTAACTAATATTTGACAAGGGAGCCAATAATATTAAAAAAGAAAAAAGATAGTGTTTTCAATAAATAGTGTTGGAAAAATTGGATAATCTCATACAAAAGAATGAAATCTGGCACCAATCTTACATCACTCAAAAAAATTAACTTGAAATAGATTAAAAACTTAAATGTAAGGATAAAATCCTAAAACTCTCAAAAGAAAATATAAGAAAAAATTTCTTGACATTGGTCTTTAAAACAATTTTTAGATATGACACCATAGCATAAGAAAGAAAAAGCAAACATAAAAAAGTGGGAAAACACCAAAATAAAAATCTTCTGCACAGAAAAAAAGGTCAAACTAATAAAATGAAAAGGAAATCTACAGAATGGGAAAAAATATTTGTAAGCTGTCTATCTGATAAGGGGTAAATATGTAGTGTATATAAGGAATTAATACAACTCAACAGCAGGGGAAAAAAATCCATTTTAAAAATGGGCAGAGAACCTGAATAAACATTTTTCTAAAGAAGACATACAAATGGCTAATGGATATATGAAAAGGAGCTCAACATCACTAATTATAGGGTAAATGCAAATCATAACCACAATGAGATAGTACCTCATATCTATCTGGTAGAAGGGCTAAACTTAAGAAGACAAGAGATAAGTGTTGGCTGGAAATGGAGAAAAGGGAACACTGGTGCACTGCTGGTAGGAATATAAATAAGTAAAACCACTATCGAAAACAGCATGGAGATTCCTCAAAAAAAGAAAAATCAAAAATAGAACCATCATACCACTTTTGGCCTTATATCTGAAGGAAATGAAATCACTACCTTTAAGAGATATCTACACACTGTGTTCACTGTAGCAATATTCACAAGAGCCAAGATGGAAACAACCGGAATATCCATTGATAGATGAATAAAGAAAATGTGGTATGTAAGTGTATGTGTGCATGCACGGGTGTGTGTAATGGAATATTACTCAATCATAAACAGAAGAAAATTCTGCCATTTCTGACAACACAGGTGGACCTTGAGGGCACTAGGCTAAGTGAAATAAGTCAAACAGAGAAAGACAAATATTGAATGAGCTCACTTATATATGTGGAATCTACAAACATCAAACTCAGAAACAGAGAGTAGAATGGTGGTTGCTAGGGGTTTTAGGGTGTGGGAACTGGGGAGATGTTGGATGAAGGATACTATCATCCAATAATAAGATGATACATTCTGGGGATCTAATATACAGCACGTTGACTATAGTTAAAACTTTATTACATACTAAAAAGTTGCTGAGAGAGTACATCCTAAATGTTCTCACCACAAAATAAAAATGGTAATTATATGAGGTGATAAAGGTGTTAACTACTCCTATTGTGGTAATATTTTGTTACATATCTGTGTATCAAATCATCATGTTTTACATCTTAAATTTACATAATTTATATATCAATAAAGCTAGGGCACACAGATATACTCTCCAACACACATAAGCAATACAAGGATATAAAGTTTAGAATAATGGTTACCTCTTTGAGGGGTAGGTTGGAGATGAAAAAGGAAAGGAATAAAACCATTTCAACTGATGTTTCTGGTAAATTCTTCAGTTGAATGGTAGGCTGTAGAATATTCATTATATTAATCTATTTTCTAATTTATGTAAATGTCACTTGAAATTGTATTTATCAAATATATGTGATACTAAAAATATATAATAAATAGTAATATTCTTTTATATCTATTTAGTAGATGAAAATACTATAAGAAGGAATTGTATATTATCCTCCCTGCCTCTATTTATTGCATTGTTTCCTTCATTAACATGACATACTTTAATTCTTTAAAAAATTTTAAACATTATAATTATTCAAAGTACTACTGAGGAGTAAGAGAAAAGTAGTTTCTTCATTTTCTGTTTTCCAAAAATTACAAGCTCAGTTAGTGGGGGCTGCACCTAATTGTCTACGATTGTTTTTAAGTACATGTGCTTAAAAGTACATGTGCTTGACTAGATAATGGTAATAAAAATGCAATAATTAGTAAATAGATTTTTATAAGTATTTGTGTTACTGTTAGATACAAATGTTTTTTAAAAATCAGGAGCTACTTGACATAAAAAAAAAAGAGCAGAACCATGTCAGCATACTAAATAAATACACTGAAATTATACATTAAAAAAAATAAAAGTTTAATTAAAAATTTTTTTATTCCAAATCCACATGCCCTCAGTATAAAAGAAATTTAATTTTTTCATCCAATTAGTGAAAGAGCATAGTAAAAATACTAGGGAAAAAAATGAGGTAAATTGTTTTTACCTAGAAGCATAATAAATCAGAAACAATGTCAAATGTTAGTCACTGAGAACATCAATCTGTATGATGACTCTGCTGTCAACTTCAAGTTTGAAGCTTAATCATTTTAGGAGCAAGAAAGCCTGTGTCATGTTTTGCCCAAGAGACACTTGGGAACACATATTCATGCTGCTACCTTCATAAATTTCTTGACAATTTGCCTGAAGGTCAATTAATAATGAAATAATAGAAATTTTGAGTTTTGAACAGATTATGTGAAGGCAAATTTAGTGAATATTTAGTCTGCATTGTCATTTGGTCTCATGAATATATCCACTGGGAAATACGACATAGCCTGCAAAGCTAGTAAAACATATAATAGTACTGAAGTACACTTATTAAATGCATGATTTGTAAGCACTAACATCAGAATATATCTGACTCCAGGTCATTTTTTCTGAAGGGTTGACTTTCTTTTTTAATGTTTTATGTCAAAAGAAGCATAATTCACTAATTTTTTGATACCTACACAATTTTTATTGTCACTATAAATCATACTTATTATAATAAACTATATATATTATTCAAAGACTGTGACACAATTATCGTAGATAGCAAATTGGCCACAAATTATTCCCATCCCTCCCTGCATCTACCTCTTTGAATAGTCTCTTTTCACATTTACTCTGGGCTTGGCCATGTGACTTGCTTTGTATATTAGTCTCTGTAGGCTGCCATGACAAAATACCACAGACTGGAGGCTTAAACAACAGAAATTTATTTTCTCACACTTCTGGCGGTTAAAAGTCCGAGATCAGGGCCCCACCAGCATGATCGGGGTCTGGTGAGTACAATTAAGCCAGCTTGAGGAGATCATAAATACATTTTGGTTGAGTTTTGAATGAAGAGCGTTATTTAATCAAGTGAAAAAAAAAGATAAAGTGATCCAAGAACATGTTGGAAAGGTCCCTAGAAAGAGATGCTGATATACTTGGAGAACTAACAGATAAAATTGACTCCCTCTTTCCGTAGACAACCAATGATGCCCCAGAAAATATCACAGCAAAGTCTAACAGAGACCAAAGTCAGTTGGAAGAACTGATACCCAAAATGAAACACATAGTTTCATCTTTATAAAATGTTCCCAATATTAAATTCAGTGTTATAGGTAAGAAATGGATATTGTGATATTTTCTTCATTGTTGCCAATGCTCTCCTAAGTTACATGAGACAGTTATTTACTATTTCTATAATTTTAACTTACCATAAAGAGAAGAAAATGTATTAATCAAATGTTAATATAAAATGTTTTATTGCTAAAAAAAAAAAATAAGTATGCTAAAGATTACCAATGGACAAAAAAAAACCCAAAAAACAAAAACATATTTACTGGCAACTTGTCCAGTCTGTAAGTAACATAGTATATCACCTTACTTTCTCCAGTACTTATTCTATGTTGAAGACATGGCCTCACTAGTATATTTCAGATCTACCCTCAAGTAACAACTGAACCTATTTGCCAATTGCTGTCAGAAATAACAGCTCAATATTCAATTATGCCAAAACTAACTCATCATTTTTGGTAGACATTCTTCTACATCTAGAAATGCCTAAAATTCTATCTAACAGATTAGCTTCATTATATGTGGAGTATTATGTAGCAAAATTATCCTTACATGCATATTATACTGATCAAAATTCTAAATTGTATGAGAGCCTTGCTGGAATGGTTAAGACTTTGGGAGATGTTGGGATTGGGTGAATGTATTTTTTGCATAGAAAGGACTTGAGTTTGGGGTAGGTCAGAAGGCAGATTGTTATGTTGAATTGTGTCCCTCAAAAATATATGTTTAAATCCTGTCAATACTTCAGAATGTGACCTTTTTTGGAAATAAGTAATTAATTAAGATAAGGTCATACCAGAGTAGGATAACTCTTAGTCCAATATAACTGGTGTCCTTTATAAGAAAGCCACGTAAAGACACAGAAATACAAGGAGAATACCATGTGATGATGAAGGCATAGATTGTCATTATGCTGCCACAAACTGGGCCTATCAGAAGGTAGAAGAGGGAAAGAAGAATCTACACTTCAACTTTAAACTTCTAGTCTCCAGAACTGTGAGAGAATAAATTTCTGTTGTCTTGGGCCATCTAATTTATGGTTTGTTGTTATGGCAGCCCTAGGAAGTGCTCTATAAGGATTTATAGTCTACAAGGTCAAGTTTTTTATAAATTCGCATGATTCTTATACTAAATAAGTGAAGGAAGTACTACTGTTATAGTTATTACCCCCATTTATAGCACACTTAACAGAGGCTCTTACAGGTTATGTGATTTACCCATGATTTGCAAAGCAAGTTAACTGTGATGGTGGGGTTTTGAGTTAGGTTTTCCGACACCTACACCCTTTAAATCTCTCTGTCTAGCTCCTTTTTAGATAGATCTTATATGTTTGTCTGCATGTATATGTGCATGTGTGTGTGTGCAATATCTATGGATAACTGCCAAAGGGCCTTGGTGAACTTTTTATCAATTCATGGAATATATCCAATGATGGACAAAAGGAGCAGAGAAAAATTTTTTGATGGTAACCTGATTTGCATAGTCTCAATAGAAAACTGAGAAGTGACTATCCAATAGACAGTGAATAGCACCTACGTATTATTAATATTTGCAAGCACTGTTCTGAATATAAATATTTAATAATAAAAGATGAATTGAAGAGTCTCCTAAAAACAGGATAAGCAATCTATACATACTGAACTTTAAAAAAAAACACCATCTAAACAGTTAGGGTCTCAAATTTAATTTTTTTAAACATAAGTCAAATAATTGTTTTATATTTATATTGCATGCAGATTGCTTCAAAATTTAAATAAAGATGCTTCATAATTATCTATATATTTTGATTTTATTCATAATCTACATTTCCTTAATTAGTGAAACTTCAGTTAATTAACTTATAATTATGAACCTGTTAACTTATAAATTAACTTATAACATATAAATATATATTAACGTATAATATATAAATACATATGTTAATATAATATTATATGTTATAAGTTAATTTATAATGAACAATTAATTTATAAATTATGAACCTGTCAGTGTGGCTTTAGTGTGTATCAAAATGAGATCTGGCAGCATGGTCTTCTCTAACCTTGAGGACATAAATATACATAAGCAAATCCATATGCAGACAGAAGGAATGAATTAAATAAATTATAATAAATTGATACACAAATGTTAGCAATGCCAAAGGTGAATCTGGAAAACATCACTTCACAACTATACCTGAAATGCCAACGCTTATTTAACTATACCTTGAAATGTAAATATATTACAGAATAAAATATGATTTCCTTTTCAAAAACAGCATAAATATTAACTAATAAACTATTAACTCTATTTGTCAGCTGGTACATAGAGCCTTTGATTCTAGTCCCAGCACTCCCAATAGCTGTTGTTACTCTCACTCTCTGGACTCCTTTCCTTGTCTATAAAATGCGATGTTCTTCAAGGTTCCTACTAGTGCCACATTTCAATTGCATGATCATTGATCACTGTCTGACATTTAATTTTAGTTCAAGAGAAATATAAATGGAAAACTGCATATGTAGCACCACAATAACATTTAGCTTTTGATGCTTACTTGTCTTTATCACTTGAGTCTAAATATAACCAAAACATGTTTTCTTGGGCTTGGATACTTCCTGAATAAAGATAACAAAGGCCAGATACTTTAGAAAGAACCAAAATTCTCTGTATAAGTTCACCTAATTTGTGGTTTCAGTGGTTAAGCAGTGTAACTCTTTATGTTGGGAACTTGATGCAGAATATGATTATTCTGTACAGAGGAGCTATCTTTAGACTCCAGCTGTGAAACGGTAAAATTTAGTAAGCAATGTTTTAATTATATCTAAACTATACCAATGGTATTACCTGAAACATAACTATACAATAACTTCATATCTTGCCATAATGAAATCCCAAATGTTTTGGGAAGAAATTATCAAAGCCCCATAATAAAACCCAACTTATTTTTAAAATTTTTTCAGCAAAGTACACATAGACATTTATAAATCATTACGATTGAGAAAAAGAAGATCACTTTTGAAATCGTTATATAATATCAAGTAAAAATAAAATTTTAGTGATTAAAGATTTGGTGTTATTTTCAAAATTCAATGTTAGGCAAACTTTAAATTTCCCTGACTAAAGAAGACTTGGCAGACTATATAATGTACTATATTATTTTAAGTAATTATGATTAATACATCTGTCAGCCAAGAGATTTAAGAATGACAATAGTTTTATAAAGACATTTAAAAATGCTATTTCCCTAATACAAGCACAGAATCCTTCATTAATTTTAACACAGTACAACTCAAAAGCAAAATCTGTTTCTGTCAGCCAACATTTATAGTTTTTCATTATCTTTTCATTAAGCTTAGAACCTGAAATCAGTTGATATTAGAAGAATAAAAAAAGAAAAACTCTGCACATCTATAATCTACAGTATAGCTTAACTTGAGTACAATTTGTATAAGTTTAAAAATTACCTGAATAGAAAGAGAACGTGAGTTTGACACTTTTCTCAAGGCTCAGAGCTGAAAACAGATGCAACTGATCATTAACTTTTAGCCAGAGGCAACTTTGCACACAAATCTCGGGAGACTCTCTGCTTTGCCTTTTCCTTACTGTCAAATGGAGAAAAGGTAGCTTTCTCTCTTCTTAAAAACTTGCTTTGACATGTACAATTAGTTCATACTTTTCAGCTAAAATTAACTTGGTTTAAATTATATCTTGGGTCAAAGAAGATGACCAAGTCTGGCAATTTGAACTGCTAAATTTAATCTTCTGATTCCTTTTTTCTGATGTTGATATAGCCACATTTTCAACTGTATGCACCATCACGTGATTTAATATCATGTATAGTACACATTGTAAAAGTACTATAATATATACACTAATGTACCAGTGAATCTTCACAGAATCTAAGGCTAGATAATTCAGTAAGTTATGAACAATAATAAAGAGGACAAGGTCATGTGCTGAATCCCTTGAGAGCCAGTTAGTTTCATTTTGTTGCCTAATCACATGTCACACTCCTTACTCAGCCAGTTGTTCTTTAAATGCACGCCATCTGTCACAAAATCCTCCTTAAGAGTGATGGTGGATCTGACGGTAGGTCAGTGTTGCCACCTTTGTTTCTGAAGAAGTTGGTGAAATAAAGAGCTATTGTTCCTTAGATATTTCTCATATTCTAGGTAGATATTCTACCAAACAATTTACATCCATGATCGTTCTCTAAACCATATAAGATAGACATTATGATACATCTTTTAAGCATGAGAACACTAGAGCTCAGAGTTTTGATTACTTATATAAGGTCAGATAAATTATGGGTCCTGAATTCCAATTCTAGGTTGTTTGGATCCAAGATTCATGTTCCTCTCCAGTGACAGCAGTCTAGGCTTTCCAAGGTCAGTGACTGAGGGGAATTTGATTTCCCAAGTGAAAGAAGCCATTATTAGATCTAGGCACTAAGCAATAGCCTGTTGTAAGATATACTTCCCCAAGATTTTAAAAGGCTGCATTTCTAAATGTATGTAATGGTTACAATAACCAGGTAATGATATAAACAATCTCTGGACATTTGCTCTAATTTAACCAAATAAAGCAAATACCTTTATAAGATAAGATGTGATATTTTCCTGTCTCTTCTATTAAAAACTTCAGTTGAAAAAATAAATAAAATAAAATAAAAGCATCAGGAAATGTTGCTTAGTACAAAACTAAACATACACTGAGACTATATGTAATACAATGAACAAATTGTACTATGGCTTGCACAATTATGTACTACATTTGACAAACAAAAACGTTTTTACTGAGAATGCTTTAAATACCTTTGTCCTAACACAGCAAAGTGCTTAGTAGCTAGTAAGTGTTCAATACATTTATTTGGGGGTAAAATTACCTGAATGTAATATAAGTGATTAATCAATTGAATATAACCATTTTGTACTCAAATAACTTTCTTGTTCAAAAAAGGTGGAGGAATAAATTTCAGTCAAGTTGTTTGCTTGATCAACTACTTTTATATAATGCAAATATGACAATAAGACTATATTTTTTGCAAATAAACGATTATACTTTAAGTAAACATGTTATTAATTATAATAAGAATGCTAACTTTAAAAAGCTCTTGCATGTATAATTAACTTTTTACTTAGTATTATAAAAGTTTTAAAGTTAAAATGAGAAATATGAAGTTATCTAAGTTTAATATGTAATGATCATGTTATCAAGAAAGTAACCTGACAACATAATATCTATAAAAATTAGAATTGGCAGGATATGGACAATGTATTTTGTACTTATTTTGTATGATTTTGCTTAGTTATTACAATATTGAACCCTTAAAAGTGATAGAAACTATGGTCTGTAAACTTTACAGAGCTTGTTAGAAAAGTTTAGAGCTTTAATTATGAATTATATATTTGTTTTCTATGTAGAAATCATTTTTCTTTACATATTTCTCCTACTATTATTTTAACATCTTAAATATATATTTTTAGTAAAAATACCAAAATTTAAAAATTATCTAATTTAAAATAGGTGTTTGCTGAAGTAGAAAAAAAACAACAAATATAACTAAGTGACTTTAATATGTAACTTTTGACACCTGTGTAATTACAGTAAAACTTCAACAATTTAACTCATTTTTTACAAGAAATATATCTTTGTTCAATCACAGAGAAATCATTTTATTAAAGTTGAACAACTGAGTTCTCTGGGATATGAGATAAATACAGACAATTGTGTTTGCTACATAAACCTTTGAGAAAAGAATAGCCAAATGCAGAAAGGACTTGTTCACCACAAGCCCTGGGAGAAAATAGCTGAAGGTTACTAACCTTTGTCAAGGTTACAAATTCTCAAGAGCAACTCCAAAAATATGATAATGTGAGGTTGTTTGTTTATTATTTTTAATTCCAGTTTCCAAAATTCTCCAATAATGCAGGTACAGAAAAAAGAAGAAATAAAAGTTTTAGGGGAGAACCTTGATGAATAGCATGTATGCTCATGGAATAGGTTACTAATTCTGCATTTGAAACATGACAATAAGTTCTTGGCAATGAATTTGTTTATAGTATTATTCCCAAGTTCCATGTAGCATTTGCACATTTCCCTTGTGAGATTTTGATGTTTTTTGCATTATGACTAAGGAGTGAAAACTGAGTTAAGGTGGAAAATTCAAATTTTTCATGTGAATAAAAAGTGTAAGAAATTGCACAGGGAAGAAGGCTTGGTTATACATTTGGGGTGAGAAAAGGCAGTAAACTAGTCAGAAGACATTAAAATCAAATTCCTCACAAATACAATGGAACTCTGTTAATGATCTGCTTTTCTTCCGAATTAAAAAAAAAAAAAACCTACTTTTTTTCCATATTCTGTTCGTGGAAAAGAATCTCAACATTTGTTTAGCAAAACTGACTGTTATCCTATTATTTTCTGAATTCTAGGTTTATAATGGCACTAAAAGGCAGTATATACTGGGGAAAACAATCCAAATTCATTCTCTGATTTAATTAACCCTCAGAGTTACAATGTGAAAAGGAATTTTTTTAATCTTGATAAGCATTAAAGAAAAAAAGAGTCTTTAGTTAAATTTGTTTTCATAGAATAATTCCTTTAAGACCATGGGAAAATATAATGGGAGCAAGATAGACCTAAAAACAAAATATACAAGTATTCTATTATTTCAACAGATTTCCCCCTTTTTGCAAACAACAGTAGCTCACCAATAGAACATAATTATTGGAAGTGATGTGAGTACATAGAATAATATCCTTCTTTCTTTCACTGTTATTCAGTCAATAGAAGATCTGACTTTATTCAGTCAATACAGGAAACATGTTCAGAAAGAGAGTGCTTTAAAAATATCCTCTAGCTCAGAACCTTTGATTTCATTCAGCTACCTGCCATCACCCTTAGCATGCGTTGTGTGGCTTCACAACTTTCTATTAAATACACCAGCATTCTGCCAATGACTCAGCTCAAAGTCTCAGAGTCAGCACGTTTCCCTCTCTCTACTATCAAATCCAAGTTGCTAATCCTAGTAGACCTGACTTCCACAAGGACTCAAATTTATGTTTTTTCCTTCTTTCCGACAGGCACCATTTTATTTCAAAAAACTTGGTAGCATTCCAAATGTTATTCCAGTACCCAATTTCTCTCCTTCAGAAAAGCCTCAATATTTTCCCCTAAATTATAGTTAATACAAGCTCAGACCATGACATCCTCCTGTTAAAACTAGTTAGTATCTCCTTACCTCCCATTTCCAACACCCACACACCACAAACATCTCTGTGTGTGTGTGCGCACATGCACGCGCGCGCGCACACACACACACACACACACATGCAAATACCAGGGATATGTTATAAAATAATATAATTGTGTAGTTTCTATCTATTAATATAACCAATAATACTAACATAGGTGTTTTAATGTGCTTTGGTTTTTCACTGCCATTAGTAAAATAAAAGCTACTATTTTTCCTGGTTTTAAAAACAGTGAAAAGGTATTAGACAGTAAGAGGATATAAGTAAATAGAATTTAAGGCAATGCTACACTTAGCCCAACCATGTCTCACCAAGTATGAGATTATTACACACCTCAAAATAAGTTTATATCTTTAATAAAAGTTAATGAAAGCTTTAATTTTTTAATTTATTTTAAATGAAAGTATAAAACTTTCAAATGCTGAAGCCGTGGAATACAAATAAGAAAAAATTGAAAAAAATAAAATGGTTATTGCCAAAAAGTTCAGAGATAACAAATGCTGGTGAGGATGTAGGAAAAAGGGAACCCTGATGTATTGTTGGTGAGAATGTAAATTGGTACAGCTACTATAGAAAATAGTATGGAAGTTCCTTTAAAAATTAAAAATAGAACTGCTGTATGATCCAGCAGTCCCACCTCTGGGTATATGGCCAAAGAAGATGAAAGCACTATCTCAAAGAGATATCTGCACTCCCATGTTCATTGTAGCATTATTCACAATAGCCAAGATATAAAAATGAGCTAAGGGTCAATCTATAGATAATTGGATAAAGATATACCAAAAGAATTAAAATTCTACCTTTTGTGACAGCATGGATGAACCTTGAGGACATTATGCTAAATGAAATAAGGCAGACAAAGACAAATACTGTATTTACATAAGAAATCTAAAAACATTGAACTCATAGGCACAGAGTAGAATAGTGGTTGCCAGAGGCTGGGGAGTAGGGGAAGAAATGCGGTATGTCCGTAAAAGGTACAAACTTTTAGTTATAAGATGTTTAAGTCTCAGGGATTTAAGGTGCAGTATGATGACTATCATTAACAATACTGAATTATATACTTGAAAGTTGCTAGG
Organism: Pteropus alecto; assembly: GCF_000325575.1. Taxonomy (NCBI): domain Eukaryota; kingdom Metazoa; phylum Chordata; class Mammalia; order Chiroptera; family Pteropodidae; genus Pteropus; species Pteropus alecto. The sequence goes on along the minus strand of NW_006443138.1, from coordinate 14,799 downwards.
AGAGTAGAGCTTTAATGTGCTCACCATAACAAGAGCAAAATGGCAATCAGGTGAGGTGAGGATGTGTTAACTAACTTGTGGTAAATATTTTTCAATATACATGTTTCAAGTCATCATACTGTACACTTTAAACTTAGACAATGTTATATGTCAACTATATCTCAAAAAGCTGAGGGAAAATAAAGTAACGTAAAGTCATATGGCAAAGGCAATTTATAGGAGTCTTGACCATGCCCTAGGACTTGATAAGATTCCTGCGGCTTCAATTCTTTTATTCCTTTCTGGTTTCCTGTGTGATCTAGACTTTCTTAGTGTCCTCCTCAGCAGCAGACTGAGCACATGGCTCTTCTGTGCCTTTATCTAGCCCTGTGACAGGCCCTAGACTCCTTACTGGGTTTTATCCCCTGAAGGACAAATTATTTCCTATGGTGTAGCATAAGTGCTTTCTTTCTGTCCTTCTTCATTCCATTCTAAAGGATTCTAAATTTAAAAAAAGTAAAATAAAAAAATAAAGTATTTGGTTTAGTGTTAGAAAGCTTAGGTTAAGGCCTACACTCTACTTCTTACCTTGAATATATTACCTAACCTCTCTGAGTTTCAGACTTCTCACTGGCCTCATATTTCCTAATGGAGACACTTTGGATAAAATAACACTGCAGTCTGTCCTACATCTGATTGCTGAATTTGGAAGAAAAAGAGAAAAAAGAAACTAAGCAAGCTTAGTACAGACATTTCTTTCCCGCACGTGCCTTCCTTCCTATGGAGGAGGGTGTATTCTGGTTTGGTCTATACCATGTGATAATTCTGCTAGGGCAGGTTCTGCTCACACAAAAGGAAAAGCTAAGTTTTAGAGTTAAGTTCAAATTAGAAACTCCATTTGACCATATATCCAAGCCACATTCTCTACTTCAGCATCAGTTTTAAAAATCAAATAGATGAGATGAAAGGACTAGCTGAATCTATTTTTTCTCTTATGTTAATGAATCAATTTAACTAACATTTAATACTTTGTGGTGCCATAAAGCTCTATGTTTGGTATATGGTCATATCATATTTAATCGACTTAAGAATTTCAGTTGCAACTAAAATGCATTACCCAGCGTTCATGACCCTTTCTAAAATGAACAAACTTTAATTGAGACATAAATAAAATATTTTTTACAAAGGTGTTTACTAAAGGAGCTAAATATGTATGATGTGGAGAAGGGAAACATGTTATTCATGTTTACACATGGTTGGTTATTACCAATAGAGTGGTAAAAAGTTAAAAATTACATCAGCTGAAATTGGTAATTTTATTGATATATTTCACTAAAAAACATCCTATTAAAATAAGGAACTGTTTTAGAAACCAAAATAAAGTTTAAAGGAATATTTAACACTATGCAAATCCACACTCAAATTTTCAAGAGAAACAGCAGATAATTCTACTCTCTCAAGAGAGAGAATTTTTCCCTTTAACTTAACGTCCAACCATGTTTGTAAATATTCAACGTTCATTGACACTTAAGAGAAAGTTCTGTGAATGAAATGTTCATTAACACCTTAATCGTAATTCTATGTTTTATGATAATTGTGAGCATTAGTAATAAAGTCAAAAATAACTGAGAACCCATCTAGTATTTTCTTTTAAAGTTCCTTTTGCATTCTTTTCTCACAAGCCTAGAAAACATGTTTGTTTTGGAAACAAATGGCAAACACTACAAAAGAACTTAAAGTGAGCGATTAATGATCAAGGCAAAAATGTAAAAATCGCATCAGCTGATCAGTGGCTGACTGATCCAAGGTTGAAGCATGTGAGGTCATTGCAGCAAAGTGGAAGAATAACATTTCTTTTCCTGTTAAATGACAGGCATGGGACAACAAACCACCTCACACTCTTAGATATCCAAAAACAAATCCATTGTTTTAAGTTTACAGAACCATCAAAGGTGATCTTTGAATGTCACAGGAAATTGTCTAAAGCTTTGTTCATACAACTACAGAAACACTATTTACAACTACTGTATATAGCCATTTTCACAGCCACTTCAAGTTCCATTGCATTCATTAATAAATAGTATAACCTAAGATTTCTAAACAAGTGCAAAAAATTACATGAGTGGAATCTAAGGAAATGACATCCAAGCGTCTTAGAATAAAAATAAAGAAAACACTAGGATAAATAGTTTCGATTGCAGAAATTTAGCAAAAATTGAATGCACTAATCTTATTCACATCTCAATTATATATGAAGATACAAATTGTCTGCCCTTCTAACTGAAGAAGTCAAAGATGAAGGAAAATCAATCAGTATTGAAAACAAATATAATTTTAGTACCATATTGAAAATTAATCATGAAGAGGGATAAAGCCAAAACATTGTGAAAGCATATTTTAATGAGCTTGTCTCATTGATGTGTCAACATGCTTAGTTTATCATATCTCTATGATGCAGATTGGGGTAGCTGTGAGGGGGGCTTGCATGAGGAAATGTGAAGAGAGCCAAACAGATAGGAGTTTCTCTTAGCTACCATCTCCCCTGCAGCCAAGTTTATCTTTTATTCTATGAAGGGAATTGTACACCACAGCCTTTAGCAAAATTATTTTCATATATGATTAGGATAGACAAGTATGGTGTGGTGCTTTTAAGAATGTGCCTCAAAGACCTCCAACTAGAGGAAGTATAATCGACCAAGGTCCCAAGCTGCTGAACTCCAGTAACCCGTTGCTGGATTTGCAAAGAGTCTGCATATGCTGGATATTCATTAGTTATCTTTAGGGAAAATCGACTATTGTTATTATTGAGTTGTCAAAGCCCAGGTTGCTGCATAAACATCAAAAATTGAACTCAGTGTGAAACTTAGTTTTAAGATAATTTTCAGCTTCCTAATGTAGTTTCAGAAAGATAAACTACAGCAAGTGGGTTAGAAAACTACACAGAGAGATTTTTGTTCCATATAAATATAACCTCTAAAGTCAGAGATATCTAAAACTTAAATAGGCTGTTTCGATCCTCTTAATTATTCTGATAATAACATCCTCACTTTATAAAACAGGAAACACTTGGTTTGGAGAAACCAAGTTATCAGGGTTACCAATTTCAAGGGCAGGAGCCAATATTACAACCTCAATTTTGCTAACCCTTTCCACAATGATCATCCAGTTAGAAGGCATTTCTTTCACAAAAAGACCCTGAATGCAGCCATTAATGGGTGGCTGGACTGTGTGATGTAAAAAAAAAAGTCACTTCCAGTGCTAAACTTTAATGACTTTTAAGAGAGCATGCACTTGAAAATGTTGTCTCCTTTATTTCATATAAGGCATGTTTCTTTTCCATACATTGTGGAAGAGGTAAATCTACACATCCAATTTATATTTCTTAGTTTATGCTACAGTTATCAAAATGCTCAGGTAAGGCTATGTCGTTTTTATTTTATTTTACTTTATTATTTATTAAATTTATTGAAGTGACATTGGTTAATAAAGTTACACAGATTTCAAGTATATAATGCTATAATACATCTATATTGCATTGTGTGTTCACCACACAAGGTCAAATCTCCTTCCTTCATCATATATTTGATCCATTTTACTCTTTTCTACCCTCCCACTCCCATTTCCCTCTGACAACCACTAAACTGTTGTCTGTGTCTATGAGTCTTTATTTGTTTATATTATTCACTTGTTGCTTTCAGTTTTATATCCCACATGTGAGTGAAATCATATGGTTCTCAACTTTTTCCAAGAATATGTTGTTTTTAAATTTAGCAATGTTCCATTAAAATATCATTAAGCAGGAATCTGTCCTAATAATCAAAAAAGATGATGATATATAAATCCTAAATACTAAATATTAAATCATTACAGTATAATGCTTTGATCAAGTGGACACATTAGAAAAACATGTCTATAAGATATGTACTAATATCAAGTTTAGAATTTTTAATAAAATAATATTAAGCTAAGTCACAAAACCAGAGTTATAAATCCAGTTAATTTCCAAATCTTATATTGAGCTGACCAACAGGGTATGTGTATTAGCCCAACACCTATGGAACTCGGGAAGGTGGGCCCCTCACTTGGCTCAAACATGAATGTAGTTGAAGTCAGGTCATGGTATTATTTGGAATCAAAACAACAAATGACTATAAACCAAAGCTCCATTTACACATTTGAAGGCTTCAAATTCCACTGATGATTCTTGTCTCTATCATTGTCAAGCCCTAAATAAACTGTTTCCTCTCATTACTAATCCTCTTTCTCAATCTCATCCTCATATAGCTATGTATTTTTCCCCATATGGATCATATTACCCACACTGCTTTGCTCCTTTTGATGTCCTTCCCAACATTTTCCATTGTATCCTGTAGAGCTCTCATTTTTTTTTAAATAAACAAACTTCCTTATTCCTAACCTGGAAATTGTGCTGTCTCTACATTCTTTTCTCCTTGAGGAATTGACTTAAATTAAGAGCTCTTGAATGCATGCTAATTCCATTCCTTCATGTCCAGAACAGAGAGGATCAGCGTAATCCCACTTCCAGTTTGTGGCTTTCGTATCATAACTATTTTAATGCATGGCAAAGAAATTTTTCTTCATTTAAGTTTATTTTACCAAGCTATTTCAACCTGAATACTGGGGCTTGTTAGCTTTCAGGTCATTTCTCCAAGACCCATTTCTCTTCACTTCAAAGTTCCACCATAATCAATATTCATATCAATACCTATGCACTGCAATCAATAACCTATCCGGAAAATTCATGACCTTCACTTCCACTCTTATTTTAATAACCCAGTTCCAACTTAAACCCAAGGCCATTCTGAACACCTCTATCATTGGAGTCTTAAACATTCTATTTCTATTCTTAACTATTCTATATTCTATTTCCTGTCTTTTATACAACCTTAAAAATGTTATCTCATCAATTCTGTTCTGGAATTTTCTTGAAACTGTCTACTCCCTTGACACATCTTCTCTCAAACTATTACGCCTTTTCTAACTTCAATCTCTGCTCAGCTACAGTATTGATCTTCATTCGAATTCCAGTTCTGTTACTTATTAATAAACTCTCTTGGGAAAATTACTTAACTGGATCCTCAATCTGTTTTTTTTTTAATTGGAATAATACTTATGCCTCATAAGAAGGGAATAAATATGACTATATATACTGTACTAAGTAAATAAAGTTCCTAGCACATTCAAATTATTCAATAAATATTAATGTCATTTATAATCACCAACATTCTCAAGAGGCTCATATCTTTGTCTTCCTGCAAAAAGTAGCCTGAAACTTCCAAACCTGGAATAGACCCAACAATTATAGTATATATAGAGTAGAGCTGAAAAACACAATGGATTAACTGCACAGATTTACACTACTGCACATTCATAGATTTCAATTTTAGTAGGACCCTCAATGCTTTTCCAGTAAGCTTTTCTCACACCTCTCGGTATCTTCCTCTCCCTTCTATTACAGTTCTAAATATCTTCCTCTCTTCTCAAGTTCCCTAACCACCCTCAGTCTTCACGTGTAGTTGACCTGCTTTTGTTCGCAGAAAAAATAAATCCATCAGACCAGTCATAAAGTCTCACAATGTCTTGTTCTTACCTGTACACATTCTTATATCTCCGTTAGTCCTCCATTCATTCCCTCCTGTCCTGGTAGTGACGGTGAGCCCCTTCATGGTCACTGAATAGGCCCTCGTGTACTATGGGATAATTTCTGCTTGATGTTTGATGGTTTTGCCATCTGATTTGACCCCTTGTGCCTTTATTCTCCTCTAATTTCACTTCTTCCCTTGCACTATATGTTCTAACGAGACTGAATTAACTTGTCTCCAGATCACCCCATGATATTTCATACCTTTGTGTCTTTACTGTCTTAGTAGGTGTCAGTGCCAATCGAGGAATCCTCTTCTCACTTTCCTATTAGACAAGCTTTTATTTATTCTTCAAGACCCCACTTAAGAGTTCCTCCTTTGTGAGAGTAGTATATAAAGACATAAGGGAAAGGATGATGAGAGGTACTGACAGGATGAGCTACTTCCAGGAAAACTGATAATAGTGAAGCCTCACAATATCTTGAGTTGATAAGATGATAATGAGTTTCAATTATGAGATAAGATTTTTTTGATTAACTTCTATCTTTCACATACAATTACACTTACTTCACAAAAAGCATTTCAGCTGCTCCCTCATAGCAAGAAATAGAGCCTTAAGCCTTTTGAATTTGCAGATAATTACAAAGATATCTCCAACAGTCAGGAAATTACAAGTTTTCATATGTTTATAAAGAGATTTTAAAAGGGAAGGGCAGAAAGAGAAGTCAAGCTACAACACACATTTATTGGCAAGAAAATCAAAATCAAATAAACAGAGATCATTAACCGATTTTTCTGCAATATTCACAAATTCCTTAAGTACCAGTTACTTATTATATGATTATAATAATACAAGCCTAACATAACTTCTGAAACTGAAATTTAGGATTTATAGCCTTTGAACTACAATAAAGCCAGAGCTTTGATTGCACTGGGTACATCTAGTAATGTTTCACATTGTTTTGCTTTATCTTTTCCCCTTTTTTTTTTTTTTGGTTGTTTAGTTGTTTTATTTTGATCGTTGAGTTTAATAAAGCCTTAAATAACATAAATTCTGTTTTACTGCTATTTAGATTTTATGTCAAATGTTAGCCACATATAAAGTCAAATACTCAAACTTATCAAGTACTCTCTCAATACTTCTTGTGCAAAATCTCCCATGTGCTCAGAGATATACTGCTCCCTAAAGAACAGTATCATTATTATCTCCATAGATATTTATTGCTTTTTAGTGAACAGATGTAGGTCATTGTTGAGACTGTTCCAAAGTCACTTCCAAAGCTGAAATAAAGCCATGACATTTGGTAAATTTTCAAAACCTACTAGGTATAATGCCACAATTTTCTTCAGTTCACCAAAATTCGCTTTGTAGTGGGGAAAGGCTGCTGGAAGACTAATGTTTTCAAACTGTTCAGTTTGATTATGCTGGTGTGGTACCACTTATCTAAAGCTATTTTAAGCATCTTCTTGGGTTACAGTAAGCTATATTGAAAATCTAATTACACTTGCCTACAGGGAAGAAAGTATACACAAACCCTGCTCTGTAATCTACTTAACAAAAGGCACTACATTTTTCTTCATAGCATTTATCAAAATTGTTATTATACACTTCTTTATATTTCTAATGCCTGTTTCTTCCACATAAATTCCATAAAAGGCATGTGGATGCGTTGTATATGCAGTACCTAGTGCAGTGCCTAGAGGGCCAATAAATGTTTGGTGACTGAATGAACGAATGAATAATGAACCATGTAAGGTATAACTAAATTTATATACATTTATGCTTGTCAGTTTACACTCATGCTGAAAAACTACACATATTTCAGAGACTTGTTGGGACATAGTACAGTGTAATATAACAAAGCAGACTTTCATGAACCAAAATGGATTTAAAGCCAGATCTGGTATTTAATAGTTCTATGATCAAAGACAAGTAGATTAAACTCTAACCCTCTGATTTTTAATCTGAAATATATAAACAATTGCATTGGAGTTAAATATTCTTCCTCTTATAATGTTCTTACAGACATACTGTTTATAAGCAAGAAAAACGCTAATTCGTATGGAACAAACTAAAAACTAATTTCCAAAATTCAGAATGATAGAACCAAAGATGTATGGTATCAATTACAAGAACATTATGAAAAATTAACTTTCAGCTCCTGAATTAAGTCCTGGAATTGCTAAGAATCTTTAGAAAATAAAATCAACATTTTTTAAGGCTTCAATGTTAAAGCCCATGAGCCAAAAGATTATAAAGTTCGCATTTATATTTTACTGAGTTGATACTTCTAATGATAGATAAAAACTAGATAGAATTGCAAGCTATTAAATCAGTATTTAATGCTGAAATAAGAATCAATTATTCTAATACAGATCATGTCCAACAACCAGTGCAGCTCAAGTATTAATAGGGAACATACAGAAATGTGTAATAACTCATCAGGACACATGAAATAACTATGCTGTTCTTATAACTTAGGGGAACAAAACTCATATTCAATTTACCCTACCCAACTGTTTCAGAGTAAGAGCTGTGTAATTGAAATTTGTGTGAAGTAACTAAATATTTAAATATATACTGAAAACAAAAATACTTCAAATGCACTTACGATGACTCTCTCTGAGTAAGGCTGATTTCTAGTACTTCATTATTAGTATATATAAAGAACCTAGAACAAGGATGTTTAAGTGAAGAGTTTCTGAGTACAGTATATGGGTCTCCTACCTCTTGGGGACGTGGGAGGCGGGTAATGGTGATAGACCAGTGAGAAATCAGCAGCTTAAACATATGAGAAATCTGAAGAATTTTCTGAGGGAAATATTTTTTTCTGATGAACAGATGAAGCAAGTCACAAATATTCCCTCTTCCACCTCTGGATTACACAAGACTCTTGTCAAATTAGAATCCATCCAAAGTGTAGGTAGGTTTCAATAAATTGTAACACAACTCCTTACAAACCCTTCATGGAATTTACTATTGCATACCTGACACTTGGATTTTCAAAAAATAATTTCTAGATTATTAAGTAAAAAGTGGTGCAAATAATTAATTAGTAAAGGACATTTTAATATTCTTTAATGGTAAAAGTATTAGACTATACTCTCATTTATTACATTGCATGATCTGTAATGCATGTTACCGTAAGTTCACTTTGTATATAAAACTGAGGAATTTGTTTGAGCCGGATTGCCAATGAAAAGAGAATTGAGGAAATAAGTCACAAAGGCAATGTTAATAAGGGGCAGAAATTCAAGCTCTGATAGTACATTTTGTGCCTGGATATAGCAGAAAACTTTCCAATTAGGGCCAACACGTAGGAAGCTGATGACTCCAAGCTGAGATTTATAGGGAGAGGTCAGCAGCATGTAATGAGAATTTGGAGAACATACATCTAGCTGCAACACCTTTAGTATAAGTATAGTATCTAATGCCAAAAGCTAATGGCTCTATGACAATAAATAATGGTGAGAGAATATTCTAGCCTCAGGCTTCAGAAAAAGAACTCTGGTAGCACTATGCAATTTTCATTAACACTAGCTGAAGGAGTAGTTCTAAAGGTATAGTTTCATTCCCCTAAATGTGTCACCTGCAGTAGAATATGTAAAATCACAATAGGCAAGGAACAAACTTTCAGTTGAATTAAATCCTTTCCTCCACAAAATTTACATCTAAGCTCTGTCCTTGTAGAAAAGAAAGAGAGGGAGTGAGGGAGGGAGCGGGGAGAGGAAGGCAGGGAGAGGAAGGCAGGGAGGGTGGGAGAGAGAGAGAGAGAGAGAGAGAGAGAAATCAGTGCCCATATTCCCATCACTCATTTTTATTGTATACCATTCAATAAAAATTTTAAAGTACACTGAAAAGCATTGGGATTCACTTGGTACTTATCGTGTACCTACAAATAAAATATCAGAGCGTTCGCAATGTACACAGTGTGAATGGGGCAACCTGGAGTTGGGCCCAGCACAATCTACAAGGCCATTTATAGGCAACACTGAATATTGAAGAACATAGACTCTGGAGCTGGCAGATTTGAAATCAAGCGACCCTAACCATGTGACTGTGGGCACATTATGAATCTAAGTTTAGCTTCCATATGCATAAAGTGGGGGATAATAATATTAATCACCACCATGGGTTACTAAGCAATAAATGCAAATAAAACACATAGGACACTGCCTAGCAGAAGTTGGTGAGGTATGAAACTCAACTGTTTATTATTTCTGGGTACCAACCTTTATAGTAAATGCCACAATAAATATGGAGCAACATGCTAGTTGACAGATTATTGAATGAGAGACACCTGGAATTTTAGAGATTAAACTCTATTGCTAAACATTAAGTAACCATATCATTCTTATTTACCATGAAAATAGACAGCATACAGTATGGTGTGGCTTTATGATATCATACTAACTGATGCGATTAGTAGTCTACCAGGTTCTGATGTATCTGTGATCTTCTTGGCAGCCACACTGTACAAATTACAGTTCCCCAAGTGCCACAGTTTCCCCAAAGCCCAAGAAAACAGAATAGAGTAGGGTAGGGTATAATTGATAATAGCAAATATAAAAAGCACAATGACGTATTAACCAAGAAGACTACCCAATTTTATTTAAAAAAATAATAATAAAGAACAAGCACATTGTGGTTTTTTTGAGCATTTGCACACATACAAAAAAAAATATACTTTGAAATCTTGTCATACCTACCTCAAGATGGATAGCAGAGTTATTATTCTTCAATGCAGCCAAGGCCTAGAAGTCAGATATAATATTAACAGCCGAAGGGGTTCCTTAGCCAGGTAAATTTCATACAAACCCTTGCCTCTTCCTAATGCCCATCAGCCCATCATCAATCACAGCAATTTCTTTCCACCGTGCTCTCTTCGAACTCTTACTTCCTAAGTGTCTCAGCCACTCACATACTGCCCAAAATACACCTGTATTTAGTTTTTACCTTGAGTGAGGACAAACGTAGGTCCCAAAGTATTTAGTTGCTATCTTGGGTATAAAAAAGGTCACACTGATAGCTGCTCCTCTTGGTATTTTATCAATAATTTTTTTTTTTAATTTGCTGAGTTATTCTAGTTAGATTGTGGTGGTTCTTAATGCAAAGTGGCGGGGGGCGGGAGTGTTCTCCAGGGGATATTTGGCATTGTTTGGAGATATATTTGGTGTCAGCATCAAGAAAGTGCTTCTAGTGGACAGAGGCAGGACCTGGACTAAGGTGAGGCAAGGCAGGTGCTTCAGGCTCAAAAAGCCAGTGCAAGATTACAATTTACATGACCCTGTGAATGAGTGACTCCTTAAATACTGTACCCAAACTACCTCCCTGGCCTCACCCTAGTCCCAGCCCTGGTAGAGGCCAAGAATGCAGCTAAACATCCTCCCACAAAAGGAATTATCCAGTCCAAGATATCAATAATGCTGAGGTGGAGAAAATCCAGACTGGTTTAAAAAATCTAAAGAAAAGCAGGGTTGGAAACTTTTGATTCTCTCCCTTGTCCACTTTAAAGTTACAAATTTAAAGTCATATATATGTTAAATGTGTCTAAAAGTAAATACCAAATTCTAGCATATAAATTTAATCTACTTTATTCCTATTCACATAGCCTACAATGAAGTTAAATTAAGCTAAGCCTTTCCTTCCTAGTCTTTGTTAATCATTCTTTTCTCTGCTAGTCATTCATTCGTCCCACCTACCTTTAATGTCTAGATGCAAAGGTACCTTCTAGTACCTTCTAGTTGATATCTTCTCATCAAACTGTGACCCTTCCCTTCTCAGATTTGTTTCTCTCCCTTGTGGTGCTTATATTCTGTCTAGTAATACACTATAGTCATTTATTTGCTTATTTAGCTCTCCTCATCCCTACCTCCGACCTCTGTTGCAAATATGCGCACAAATACACACATACTTAATTTAATTTCCTTATGGGCATGGACCAGGTTTTCTTTATATTTACTTTCCCAACCACCTCGACGTAGAACAGTTCTTTGAACATGTAAAGTACTCAATGTATGTTTTAAATGGATCGATGAGGCAGGTATACATAATAACATATAACAGACAGCACAGACCATAATATTTCCTGGTGGCTATCTGAATCTAAATATAACATTGCATTATTAGGCCTTGTTAAGGCCAGTACCAATTTTCTTTCCTGTCAGATGTCTCCATCTATTTCAAGTTGCGTAGGTAACTGACTTGACATTTTGCTACAAATAAAAGTACAAAATGGAATGTATTTTCTACTCAAAGGCCTATTCTAGCAGAAAAGCTCATGTCTTTGCCGAGCTGTGAGACTGAATTCAAGAAGAAAATAAATTCAATTCCTAATAACAGTTGAAGAAATAGCCTTGTAGTATGTCAAACTCTTCAGGAAGCCAAATTGATGCAGCTTGAAAGCACATTTCCATCACTTCTACCTCACCTTTGACCTTAAAACTATTCTGAAACATTTCTAATTTTGAATTTCAACCAAAAATAAACTAAACCATTAACATGTAGCTACAAACAACTTCTTTTGAAAAGGAATACAATACATATAGTCAAATTTTTCAGCTAGTTGTCTTTAAAACAAACACTATATTTTATATTTCTAAATATGTGACCTGAAAAAGGAAACTTTCCCCCTACAGATACCATGAAACCACCTATTTTAATCATTTAATCTTCTTATCAGAAAAGCAGCTTAACCTTTGGCACCTGGAAAGATTAAATACTAAAATTACAAGTTTATTATGAAGCAATTATTGTGAAAAAATAACTATTGAAAATATTCCATTGACAAAATAAGTTTTAAAACTTGAAGTCACAGTCACTATGTTAGGTTTTCTCAGGGTGCTATTTGACTCTGTGATAAGTAAGAAGCATTTTAATTGTTTGGTCCATAGCCATTAGTTGGAAGAAGGGAGTTGGCTTGTTTTGAGCACCCAGTATGAGCCAAGTAATTTCCATGTTTGCTTCATTCAATACTTGTAACAACTCTGCTAAGAGTGAGGTTTTACCACCCACTTTTTGTAGATGAGGAAATAGCCTCAAAGAGGTTTAGCAAGTTGCCAGTTTTCATATTCACTGGTATACGGTGCATTTAAAGCATGATCTTTCAGCTATGTCAAAATATTACTGTATGGAAAATATTCCAGATTACATTTTAACCTATGAAAGGCAGAAAAATCTGCTCATAAATTAAGAGTGTTCCACTAGTGAACCAATATATATGACTTGATGTTAAGCTAGAATACTGCTCAAGGTCAAGCAATGACTATGAGCTTCTCAAAGAGGAAATGCAGCACATCATAGATGATAGATAGGTAGATAGATAGATAGATAGATAGATAGATAGATAGATAGACAGACAGACAGACAGACATATTGAATAATGTGGTTTACACAAGAAATGGATATGTACTTTATACAGCACAAGAAATCTAAATAGTGGTCTATATCAAATTTTATGTACTTCTGAAAGAATTCACTTAAATTTTTCTAATTAAATGCAAAATAAATTAATGGATTTTTTTTTTTTTTAAATCATTGAGGTTGTGACATAATGCCACTGGAAATTATTTCTGGTTTAATTCACCAATTATGCATAAATTCTCTTGGGTTCCAGGTCAATGTACGAAGCACAGCCTGGTGCAAGCGATATGAGACCTATGGGAACTGCAAGATTGGCTTCATTTCTAATGAGGGAAAGTTTTATTTACAAGACAACTCAGCTGTGAAACTGAAGTAATAACTTGAATTAATTTATACACTCTGCATGTAAAGGTCGAGTACTTTTAACAACTTCTCTCCATGTTCCTGAGAGTAGAAAAAACTATATTAAATAATATTTATAAATGTTTTAAGAACAAAGTCTCTTATTTGGTACATGTTGAACCCCCACACAATCTATATTCAGTTGAAAAGTTTAAATTGATTTTACTCAGTGGCAAAGAAATTTTTGTCCTGGTTACATTCCATGTCCTTTTTATTTTTACTATACAAAGCTTGATTTCCCTGTTACTCGAGCAACCAAGTTGTCATCCACTGTGAGCTTGAAAATCCAAAGGCAAAAATATTAAAGGGAAAATGAGCAAAAACATATTTTAGTCACTCAAGAATATATTCTAATACATAGATAGTAGTATATTCATTTCTGTGACAGGATTGGTAGCTTGCAAGTAGTGGGAAGAATCTTGAACTTAAATTCAGGACTTTCTCTACTCTGTATTTGTAATGTGACTGTGAGTGATTCGCTTAAATTCCCTGAGCCTCAGCTGTATTCATCTGCAAAATAGAGAGGTTTATTGCACTGGTCTACCTTACTGAATCGATGAATCAGTGAAAGCACTGTTCGTTGTAAAAGACTGTACAAATGAAAAGCATTGTTAGTTTTATTTATCTGTTTTTTACGTTACAAAGGGCCTGGAAATAACCCAGAACATAACTGGATATTCTAATTTGCGGGCATTAGGCTGAGTCCTGACCCTCACTTTAAGTCACATATTCTTACTTTAAAAAATTTTTTAAACTAAAAAAAATAAAAAATAAAACCCTCAGGCACTTAAAAGGGGGAAAGAGAAAATTATTCTTTGAAATGTTTAAGGCTTTCTTAGAATTATTTAGGTAAAAAATGAGACTTTTCTATAAAATGCTCACAATTCTACCTTTATAATCTGTAATTGTACCTACTAACATATTCTGCTTTTACCTCTTTTATGCTCTGCCCATGTAATATAATGTTTCACACACAATAGACTGTCAAAAAAGCATATGATAAATTGAAATAGAAAAAAATTCAGCTGTGAAGTGTTACACATAATACAGCTCAATGTCTGTCTCTTTAGGCAAGAATTCTATCATTCGAGTATATTTTTTATATAAAGGAAATTACATTAAATGTTTTACTAAGTTGACAAGTTATTTTCTTTCTCTTTCACCAGTTTACATTAGTCATATTTGCTATTGCCTCCCTTTCTTTCAATTTACTTCTTATTGGTGATGAAGGAACATAGCTATGATCCTAACCCCAGGGCAAGCCAATCAGACCAAGAGTGACATCAAGTGAGAGAAAAGAAATAAGTAATATTTATTGAGTAACCACTATATCCAAAACATTACTCTTACTTTTTAACCTCACTAGAATAAGGTTAAAAAGTCTTCCCACTCAGCCTTCACTGGCCCAGGTGTGGCCAGTTTTTTTCTGTGGTGTTTTTGCTGGAATGAAGC
>NW_006443137.1:0-676 GCF_000325575.1 Pteropus alecto | reverse complement strand
CTAGACGGAATCAAAAAAAAAAACAAAAAAACTGGAAGTCTATGGCCATGCCACCCTGAAGAATCCCAATCCCGTCTGATCTCAAAAGCTAAGCAGGATCGGGCCTGGTTAGTACTCAGATGGGAGACCACCTAGGAAAACCAGGTGCTGTAGGCGTAAAAAAATAAAAAATAAGGGATTATAAGCTGACATGATCCTTGCAATCTGTGAGATCAACCAACGATTGCCTCACCTAAAAAAGTAAAATAAAATAAAAATAATAAAAGAATTGGAAAATCTAAATAGATCGATCAGCAGTATGGAAATTGAAACATCCAAAATCTACCAAAAAGTAAAAGTCCAGGACCAGATGGCTTCTCCAGTGAATTCTAAACATTCATAAAGAAGATTTAATACCTATTCTCCTCAAATTCTTCCAAAAAATTGAAGAGGAGGCAATACTTCCCCACTCATTTTATGAAGCCAATATTATTCTGATACCAAAACCTGGTAAGGATAACACAAAGAAAGAAAACTACAGACCAATATCTCTCATGAACACAGATGCAAAAATCCTAGATAAGATACTAGTGAACCGAATACAGCAACATATTAAAAAGATCATATACCACTATCAAGTGGGCTTCATCCCGGGGGCACAAGGATGCTTCAACATATGCAAATCGATTAATGTGAT
>NW_006443136.1:0-357 GCF_000325575.1 Pteropus alecto | reverse complement strand
CAAATTGGTACAGCCACTATGAAAAACACTATGGAAGTTCCTCTAAAAAGTAAGAATTGATCTACCATAGGATTTAGCAATCCTTCTACTGGGTATTTACCCCAAAGACTTGAAAACCCATATCTAAAAAGATATTTGCACATCAATACTCACAGCAGCATTATTCACAGTGGCCAGGACATGGAAGCAACCAACGTGTCCTACGATAGATTTTTAGCTATAGAAGCTGTGGTACATATATACAATGAAATATTACTCAGCCATAAGAAGAGATGAAATACTGGCATTTGCGTCAACATGGATGGCCCTTGAGGTAATCATACTAAGCAAAATAAGCCAGAATGAAAAAGTTGAAAA
>NW_006443135.1:0-1259 GCF_000325575.1 Pteropus alecto | reverse complement strand
ATTACCTGTGTGTGTACAATTCTCATTAGTATTTCCCCTATTTTGTAATTAATCCGTGTGCACAACTGTTATTAATTTCCATTCTGTTATGAAACTTTTGTGTGAATATATGTACAATGTACTATTTCCTATTTGTACTGAACACCGTGTGTGTGTGCGCAGCGGCCATTATTATTTCCTTCTGTTATGTGATAGTAGCTTTGTGTTTGTGTTCGGCTGTCATTAGAATTTCATCACAGATTTTTATGAGTACTTGTGTGAGTGTGTACAACTGTCATTAGTATTTCCTCTTATTTTGTTATGAATACCTCTGTGAGTGTACCTGTGCCTACATTTGTCACTTGTATTTTCTTTATTGTAATATTTGTATGTCCTATTTTGCATTCAATGTCTGTGTGTGTGTGAAATTAGTATTGATATTTCCTATTTTGTGATGATCACCTTTGCGTGCATGTGTGTACGACTGTCATTAATGTTTCCTCTGACTTTGTTATGAATACTTGTGTGTGTACACAGTTGTCGTTAGCATTTCCTCTACTGGGTAACGAACACCTTCGAGTGTATGTGCATATGCTTGTCAACAGTATTTATTTTGAAGTGAAGAACTCTGCGTGTGTGTGTACATTTGTCACTAGTATTCCCTATTCTGTAATGAGTGCGTCTGTGTGTGTGTACACTGTCATTCACATTTCCTGTACTACTGTAAACACTTGTGTGTTTCTGTATGATCGTCATCAGCATTCCCTCTTTCATAATGAACACCTCTGTGTGTATTTGTGTGGACAACTGTCACTGGTATTTCTTCCTATTTGGTTATGAACACCTTTGTGTCTGTGTCGACTGCCATTTATTTCCTACTGAGTAATATAGAACTTTCTGTGTGTGGGTAAGTGTACATTTATCATTACTATTGCTTCCTATTTTGTTATGAATTCCTGTGTGTGTGTGTGTGTGTGTGTGTGTGTGTAAAAACATCATTTGTAATTCCTACTTTGTCTTGAGAACCTGTGTGCATGTGTGTTAACAATAGTAATCAGTATTCCCTCCTACTTTGTCATGAATACCTTTGTGTATGTGTGGAAATTTTCATTAGTATTTCCTAAAGGTCACAAATATTTGCGTGTGAATGTGTAAAGTGCATATTATATACCTCTGCGTGTATATAACTGTCCTCACTATTTTCTATTTTGTAATGAATGCTATTTTTGTTTGTGCATATACACATGTAATTAGTATTTCCTATTTTGGCATAAATACCT
>NW_006443134.1:0-617 GCF_000325575.1 Pteropus alecto | reverse complement strand
TACTGCTGTCTGCGTTCCCTATGCCATGCTCTTATCCCCTCTGTGACCCTCTATCAACTACTAATTTGTACTTCTTTAACCCCTCATTGCTTTCCCCCAGACTCCCGCCCCCGCCCCTCTGACTGTCACCGATTGTCCTCTATATATGTGGGTCTGTTTTTGATTTGTTTGTTATTTCTGTTCCCTAGATTCCACATGTCAGTGAAAACATATGGTATTTATCTTTCTCTGTCTGATTTATTTCGCTCAGCATAATCACCTCTAGGTCCATCCATGTCATTGCAAATGGTAGGATTTCATTTTCCTATGGCTGAGTAATATTCCATTGTATATATGAACTATAACTTTCTTATCTAATCATCTGTTGATGGGCATTTAGGTTGCCTCCGTATCTTGGCTGCCATGAACATAGGGATGCATAAATCTATGAGAATTGTTGTTTTGTTTTTGGGGGGGGCTAAATACCCAGAAGTACAATTGCTGGGTCAAAAGGTAGATCCATTTTTAATTTCTTGAGGAACCTCCAGATTGTTTTCCATAGTGGCTATACCACTTTGCAATGCCACCAACAGTGTATGAGAATCCCCTTTTCTCTGCATCCTTGCCACCACTTATTG
>NW_006443133.1:419633-421059 GCF_000325575.1 Pteropus alecto | reverse complement strand
AGAAGTGGAAAAAATAATTCCTTTTGTAATTGCAAAAAAAGAATGAAATATCTGGAATAAATCTAACAAACCATGCGAAAGATCTATATAATGAAAACTATAGACCCTATTAAAAGAAATCGAAGAAGATAAAAAAAATGGAAAGTTATTTCGTGCCCTTGGATTGGAAGAATCAATATAGTTAAGATGACCTTATTACCTAAAGCATTATACAGATTTAATGCAATCCCAATCAAAATCTCATCAACATTTTTAAAGAAATAGAACAATAAACCATCAGATGTGTATGGAAGCACAAAAGACTCCGAATTTCCAATGCTATCCTGAGAAAAAAGAACGAGGCCGGAGGCATCACTCTGCCTGATTTCAAATTATACTACAAATTAGCAATAAGCAAAATGGCATGGTATTGGCAGTAAAACAGACACAGTGGAACAGAATCGAGAGTCCAGAAGTAAACCAATGTTTATATGGGCAATCAATTTCTGAGAAAAAAAGCCCAAAACATACAGTGTAGAAAGAAAAGCTTCTTTAATAAATTATGCCATGCAAACTAGAAAGCCACTTGCAAAAGAATGAAACTAGACTGTTGTCTATCACCATACATCAAAATTAACTCAAAATGAATTAATGACCTACATATAAGACATGAAACAATAAAATGCACAGAAGAAAACAGAGGAACTAAGTTCAAGAACCTTGGACTTAAAGAGGATTTTATGAATTGACATCAAGGGCTAGGGGAGTAAATGCAAAAATAAATGATGGGACTACATCAACCTAAAATGCTTCCGCTAAGCAAAAGAAATCATCTACAAGGTAAAGAGACAATCATATATTTACAAGCAATGTCTCAAATAAGGGCCTAATATCTAAAATATAAAAAGAACTCATGCAACTTGATCACAACAAAAGAACAAATGATACAATTAAAAAATGAGCAGAGGATCTAAACAGACTGTTCTCCCTAGAAGACATAAAAATTGCCAAGAAATATATGAAAATATGCTCAATGTCGCTAGCTATTAGGGAAATGCAAAACAAAACCACAATGAAATACTATTTCACGTCTGTTAGAATAGCTATAATCAACAGGACAAGTAAGAACAAATGTTGGAGAGGATGCAGAGGAAAAGGAACCCTCATACACTGTTGGTGGGACTGCAAATTGGTACAGCCAGTATGGAAAACAGTATGGAGATTCCTCAAAAAACTAAGAATTGATCTACCATATGATTCAGTAATTCCTCTTCTGGGTATTTACTCCAAGGACTTGAAAACTCATATCCTAAAAAGATATTTGCACACCAATGTTCATAGCAACATTATTCACAGTGGTCAGGACATGAAAGCAACCGTAATGTCCTACAATTGATGATTGGATAAAGAAGCGATGACATATATATAATGTCATCGCTTCTATATT
>NW_006443133.1:406009-419159 GCF_000325575.1 Pteropus alecto | reverse complement strand
TATATATATACACACACACACACACACACACATATATACACCTTACTGTAAAATATATATATATACCTTACTATTAAAAAAATAAAATAAATACAATAAAATTATTTCAGCCTCCTCTCAATTATTGATAATAAAACTACATATTTACCCAGTTTTCATTTGTTAAACACTAACCCCAAAATTGCATGATACAAATTCTTTTCATGTGAATATAAAATGTTCACCGCCAGACCACATGCTGGGCTATAAAACAAGTCTTAATCAATTTTGGATTTTGTATTTTACAAGCTATGTTCTCTGACTCAAGGAAATTAAATTAGAAATTAGTGTTAAAGAAGATATCTAAAAATTCCACAAATATTTGAAAATTAAACAAAATACTGTTAAATAAACCATGAGTGAAACTAAAGTAGTTTCAGATGGAAACCTTTGCTTTAAATGGTTAGATTAGAAAAAAATATATTAATTACGTCAAATCAATGATCTAAGTTTCTACCTTGTAATACTACAGAAAGAAAAAAATAAACACAAAGTAAAATAAAGAATGTAAATAAAGGTAAGAGCAGAATTCAATGACATAAAAAATAGTCCAACAAAGCAGATCAATTAAAACAAATGGTCCTTTTGAAAGATCAATAAAATCAATGCATTTTTAGACAGACAGATCGTAATAGCTTAATAAAGACACAAATTTCCAGTATGAAGAAAAAGAAAAAAAAGTGGAACTATTATTGCAAATTATTTAGGCTTTAAAATTATGAATGAATATTATTAACAATTTTATCCTGATAAATTCAAATGTTTCGATGAATTGACAAAATCGTTTAAAGACACAAATTACTAAACTGACCCAAGTAGAAATAGAAAACCGAATAAATCTTTACCTATTAAAAATTATATCTTCAATTAAATATCTCTCAGCAAAGAAAACAGGAAAGTGTGATGATTTCATGTGAATTGTATCTAACATGTGTATAAGAAATAATTCTAATCTTAAAAAAACTATTTTAGAAAATAAGAAAGGGAACACTTCCCAACTCATTTTATGAGAATGACATAATCCTGATTACAAAATCAGGAAAATTTGCTGTAAGAATCAAAAACTACAGACCAATACCTGTATGATCTAAGACAAAAACACTTAACAAAGCATTAATAAATTAGGTCTAGCAATATGTCAAAAAGTTTACACACCATTACTATGTAGAGTTTATTCCAAGATCTCAATATTAATTTCACATTTGAAAATTTAATTATGCAATTGATCACACTAACAGAATAAAGAATAAAAACATATGATTATTCCAGTATATGCAAGAAAATCATTTGACAAAATTCAACAGTCATCCATGATAAAAGCTCTCAGCAAACTAAGACTATATGGAAATGATTTAATCTGAAAAAAAGTATCAAAGTACCTACATCTAACATAATAATGACATTGAATGCTTTCTCTCTAAGATCCAGAAAAGGACTATGACATCTCTGCTTTAACTATTGCTATTGAGCATTGCACTGTATATCCTAGTCCTGGTAGTAAGACAATAGAAATAAAAGCCTAAATATAGGAAAGGATAAAATAAAATTGTTCTTTTAAAAGCAGAAGACATGACTTCTATGTAATAATGTTCTAAACAATTGCAGAGGCCACTGCTTAAAGTTCATGTAGCAAAGTTAAAAAATATGAGATTAATACAAAAACATAAATTCTATTTCTACATGATATAAGCAAATTAAATTAAATTAAATTAAAATTCTATTTTGAGTAACATAAAACATTTAAGTGTAAAAATCAAAATATATTCAAAACATCTATACTAAAACCTGACTCTAAACTATGTGTGGAAATGGAAAACACGATAGCCAAAACAATCTTGAAAAATTTTGAGTAATTAAGCGATTTGAATTCAAGCTTATTCTTCAACCACACTGATCAAGAGAGTGTAGTAGTGGCACAAAGATAGGTAAATAGATGAATGGATCAGAGTAGAATGTGGTTGAGAATAGATCAGATTGTATCAAAACAATTCCCATCACAATTCCATCAAGATTATATTTTTTATACAGGATGAATACTCACTTAAGAGATATGTAAAAATATCTCCCTAAAAAGACTATACAAAAATATTTATAGAGGTTTTATTCAAAATAGCTCAAAATAAGATACAACCCAAATAATATACTTTATTTTATATAAAGTAATAATCAGAAAAAAAAATCCATAGTGGAAAAGATTTAATGGGATGGGATATGAAGAAACTCATATCAATCTCATCGAAATGTACTTTATGAATTTGTACATTTTGGGAATATTTGAGATCTTGCTCCCCAGCATATGTCATCATTTTGGCTCAAATAAACTCTAATATAGAAAAAAAATAGACATTTCATTGTATATTAACTTTATCATTAGATGGGTATAAAAAAATATTGAATTCTAAGCAAATAGATTTTATTTTTGCAGCATTATGGATTCACAAATCTGAAATTACTTCTGTGTATTCTTGCTTAAGTAAATGCACAAATAATGAGAGCCAGTTCTCACAATTGGGAAAACATGCCAAACATATGAATAGGAAAAGACTACCATATACTCTCAGTATTGAAATTTCAGATATCAACGTGAACTCAAAATTTAATCTGTTACATTGAAAGCTAAGAGATAGTGGAACAACTTCTGTAGATGACAATGCAAGAATCCTACACCCAGACATTTATTTAGAGCATAGAAAGGGTAGAAAGTGCAGGAAGATTTTAACTACATCATTTCATCCCTCATGCTAGTACAACTCAATGTCAAGAAGAATCTTCTCTGCCATGACTTCCCCTGCATAGCAAAAAAAAAAAAAAAAAAAAAAAAAAAAAAAAATAGAGAGAGAGAGAGAGAAGATTCAAATAACATATCAAAAACAAAAGAGGAGATATTCTAACACAGTGGTCTCCAACTTTTCTGGCACTAGAGACTGGTGCTCCTATTAGAATCTCATGCCTGATGATCTGAGGTGGAGCTGAGGTGGTGATGCTAGCACTGGAAGCAGCGCAAATACAGATGAAGCTTTGCTCTCTCTCCTGCCATGTGGCTAGGTTCCTAACAGGCCATGGACCAGTACTGGCCCACAGCCTGGAGGTTGGGGACCCTTGTTTTATCAGATGCCTCTGAAATAAAAATTATCATAAGGGACTATTATAAACAATTATGTTCCAATAAATTGGACAACCTAGAAGAAAATGAATATATCCTTAGAAACACATAACCTACCAAAATCCATTCAGAAAAACATAGAAAGCCTAAACAGACAAATAACAAGGAGATTGAATCAACAAAGACCAGGACTGGAACATCTCACTGGCGAATTCTACCAGATATTCTTAAACTCTCCAAAAAACAGAAGAGGGAACTCATCTAAACTCATTTAAGGAGGCCAGTTTCATGATACCAAAGCCAAACAAAGACTCTACAAGAAAAACAAAAACAAAAACAAAAACAAAAACAACAGATCAATATCTCAGATGAAGACAAATACATATAGCCTCAATAAAATATTTTCAAACCAAATTCAACTGCACATTAAAAAAATTATACACTATGACCAAGTGAGATTTATCTCTCAGTTAGAAGTATCGTTCGACAAACCTAAGTTCATAAATGTGATACATGATCTTAATAACATGAAAGATAAAAATTATATAATCGTCACAATAGATGTATAAAAAAACATTTGACGGAATTCAGCATCCATTCATGGAAAAACTGTCAACAAAATAGAAATAGAAGAAATTTACCTCAATACAATAAAAGTCACATGTAAAAAATCCCAGGGATATCATCATAATCACTGGAGAAAACCTGAAATATTTTTCTCTAAGATTTGTTACAAGTTAAAGATGCCTACTCTAACTGCTTTTATTTAACAGAGTACTAGAAGTTCTAGCCAGATTATAGCAAGAGAAAGAAATAAAAGTTATCTAGTTCCAAAAGAAAGAAGTAAAATTATCTCTGCAGATAACCTAATAATATATGTAGAAATCCCCAAAGACTCAACAACAGCAAAAATTATTATAACTAATAAATTCAGTAAAGTTGCAGGATACAAAATTAACATGCAAAAATTAACATACAAAATTAACATACAAAAATAAAAACACTAATTTTTATTATACAAACAATAAACTATCCAAAAAGAAAATTAAGAAAATGCCATTTACAATAGCAACAGCAATAATGGAATAATTAGTGGTAAACTTAACCAGTAGCGAAAGAATTGTACACTAAAAATTGTAAAAAAAAATCGATGAAGGAAATTTAAAAAGACACAGATAAATCGAAAGACATACCAAGGTCATGGATTATTATAGTTAGTATTGTTAAAATGTCCATACTACCCAAAGAGATCTATATACTTGTAAAGCAGGAGCCTCACGCCTGGAACTTGCTCCTGGACTTTGGATATTTTGAAAACACCACCAGGAGGACCAGAGGAGTTAGACTTGCCACTTACTACTCATGAGGCAGTGAAGCTTCAGCATCAGTTGGTGGGAGCTACAGGAAAAGGCCTCTAACCAAGGTGAGCAATGTTTTTATACACAAGCAGCCTGGAGAGTAGTGAGGTAGGGGTGGGCAGGGATTACCTCATTGGGGAAGCCACTACCTTCTCAGGTGGATTGGAGCAAGACATGCGGCTTAATTACAGAAGCAGATAGCGTCCATGGGAATGATAGACCAGCCACCTTCTCGAGTGGAGCAAGCAGATAATGTCCATGAGAACAGCAGAAAACATCCTTGGGAGCAGGCGCTGCCAAGAACTCTGTGCAGGCTGGGCAATCATGTGTCTTCTGAGTGTGTAGAGGCGCTATGTTCTGAGTTAACCCTACAATATTCAATGTAATTTCTATCAAAATTCCAATGGCATTCTTTATAGAAATAGAAAGAATATATTATGCTCATATGGAACCACAAAATACCACAAAAAAGCTGAAGAAATCTTTAATAATAAGAGAACTAGAGGCTTCACATTTCTTGATTGTATTTTTTTTCTAATTTGGAATAAATTATTAATATTTTGCTATTAATTTTGATTTTTGTTCTAAGTTTATAGTTCTGATACATTTATCAAATCAATGATGCTCTTTCTTAATATGCTATGAATTTTAATATGCATAAGAATATATACCAATTATAAATTTAAATAATTTGGATTAAAATGGTAAACATTATTTTAAATTTAAAAATGAAAACACAAAATAATAAATAAGGAAGCTAGTACAGAAATATTGATTAATAGATCTAAAATATTTTGATTAAACTGTAAGTTCTAGCCTTATAAAGTCAGCTAGAATTAGCTGATATCAGATAATATGTTCCACCTCAATCCAGACCTCTTTATTTGCCACTTAATAAGGTATGGGGTGGAGGAAATCAAGAGTTTGTAAATTCAGCATTTGTTTATGTTAAGAATGTATAAAAAATTCTAAGTTGTAGCTACATTGTTTCAGCACTCTGAATCCATACAACCTACTGTTTCTACTTTGTATATAGTTTTCTCAGTAGTCTTCCCCAATATACGTGTCTCCTGATGTCAAGAAAGATGTTTGTCTCATCTGACCAATCAATCAAGTGACTTTTAAGTCATAAAAAAAGATAAATTCTCCCCCACCCCCTTGGGAAGAGAAAGTCAGAAACTTAAATTAGCACGAAATCAGGATCAACTCTGCTACCAGTGGTTCTCGCAATTTTTAAAAGCCTTTATATATATATATTTTTAATTTTCCACACATATTTTCCTTTTTTTGTTAGAGTAAATGGTTGTTGACTATGCAGATTATGCAGAACTTCAGCTAAATACTACTACACCAGGGAGACTATAGATCAAGGAGGCCTACTAAGTTATCAGAAATAATGATGTTTATACAAACAGTTCATATAAAAGTATAAAAAGTATGAGAAAAAATAAAATTTTAAGAAAACCGTCTGAAAAAAATTAGAATAATTCATGATGTCATTTTTCTTTTTATGCTTTGTTATAAAGCCTAAATGTATATTCGCTTCATGTTCCTTTCAAGAAGATGAATAAGTTATGCAAAACAGAATACACCAATATTTAAATTATATAGAAAACAGGTTTGAAAACAATTTGACAAAGGGATAAGCAAGAAGGTCCAATTAGAAACCCTTGGGCAAATTACTATTTCTTTTACCAACCTATTTTTTCCATAATCTATAGAAAAATGTTTTGACCAACTAGGTGTTTCTTAGTCTATTTTAATTTAAAAAGCAGTATTTATTAATAACAATTCATAGCTAACAATTTTAAACTATTAAACCTAGGCAAAAAAAAATACTAAATTTATAAATGAGCTTTTATTGCATTTTAATGGAAATAAAATTAGATCTCTTTTATCAGAGGTGGTACTAGTCAACAATAAAAGAAGCAGAAGTCCTGCCAAATAGTCAATTTACATAAATAAATGCACCTCCTTTACAAATAAGAAAGACTTGGCACAAGAGCTTGAAAAGCAACATCACTCCACAAGCTAACTTTGAATTGATGGACTAGTGGTGAGTGTGATAAGATTTAATCAAAACCGTTCTTTTTTTCTCCAAACTAGGTAAATTTTAAGCTTTGCTTTTCCCATGATACATATCTAAATGCTAATACTGCACATCCTTTCTATACTATTATTGCATTCCTAGGGAAGAGATGCATACCCTGTACACAGCAATTCTATTCAATCTAAAATAATAGATATTCTGAAATACTTGTCCTGAATAATTCATTTTTATGACCTACAAAATGACTGCAAAGCTTGCTTTTAAAGGATTTTACTAACTTTCATTAAAAGATACTATATAAAATGACTAGATGATGTAGCAAATCTTATTGTCCAGGAATGTACACTACAAGGACCTCTGTTTTGTAGAAATACCAACCCTCACTGAATCATATAAACAATTATTCTTCAAGTTAGAATACATTTTTGGATGTCACCTCAGCCAAATTCTCACCAGACTAAAAATAATTTTTTTTTCTATAGCATACCTAACAAGAAGCTATTTATTATCCATTGGAATACCTCTAGTAACAGAGTACATATCCGCATGTGGTGTTGGTCCTAAGAGGGTATTCACAATTTCCCATTTCTTACCCTTTGCTTTATCTTGACCAAACTTTAGTCAGGTTTCTCTCTTCCTTCAAAGTCCCTCTCTTTTTGCCCTCAAACCTGAGCAAGCAGTAAAAAGCCAAAAGAATCTCCTAATCAGCTTATCCTGAGAATCAGCTGACTCAGTGAGACACATTTCAGTTCAAACCCCTTTGATATGTTCTCTCCTTTGCCTGACTTCCCCTTATTTACTGCTTTCCCTTCCCTATAACAAACAAACACACATATTTTTTTGTTGCTTTAGAGACTCTTACAGAGCTTTGATATCAGAGCACTTTCCCTATTGCAATAGTCCTTCTTCTCAATAAAGCCTCTCTTTATTTAAGTCTGGATTTGTTTTTATATGATACTCTCATTAAAAAAATATATATGTGAAAGCCCACAACTTGATATTTTAAATAATTTATGTGACTCTGAACTGTTTTTGTTGTTGTTGTTGTTGTTCTGTGCTATCTCTACTTTCTTTCCACCTCTTCCTCTTCTATTTTCCCTTCCATTATACAAAGTCATTGACTTAAACTCTAATATTCTTAGATATAAAAGATCTAATTCACTGGTCCCCATAACCTGTTTCCTAAAATATGTTTGATCAAACAGAATTACTCTGCTGAGTAGCCATTAATATCTATTCATTGTCTACTAAATGCCCATATTCTTTAACTTGAAATTTAAGTTCTTCCACAGTGGATCAGGAGCGTAGTCCCCATCGTAACTTAAATATTGTCATTTTGGAAAAATACAGGAATGATGTGTTTATATGCAAAGATAAAGTGGTCAAGAACAAGACAAATATGATTCAATTTGCTTAAATTGACCAACAAAGTTAAGCTAGGTCTCTGCCATGTAGGTAAGCTAAAACTGATGTTTTTAGTTCAAATGCATTGCCATAATGACTTTATAGCTGTTAATATAGAAAGAAGTTTAGTTAAATATCATCTAATAATTATTTGCTGCTTTCTTTCCACATATCCAGCTCCATACTAGGCACTATGGGGAAGAAAAAGAGAATTCTGGAAACTACATCTTAAATTTCACATATTATGTACAATCTCAGAGTCAAAAAGAGTCTTAATTTAAATATAAAAGTAAATATTATGAAGCTAATTTTAGGGCATCTGCTTCTGGCCATGATAGACTAGCTGGCTTAGAAAAACTTTACTTTCAAAAATCAATAGAGAAGCTAGATAAAATATTTTAAGAATATTTTTTAAAAGTGTAGAATACTATACCTTGATTGAGATGATGGCTAAAAGGATCAATATTTGGGATACAGTGGCGTATAACTATACACACAAATTGTAGCCAAGTTAATATCTTTAATTTGATACTATATTGTAGCTATGTAAAATGTAACCATTGGAGGAAACTGGGTGAAGGATGCACTGTAACCCTCTGTACTATTTTGTAATTTCCTGTGAAACTAAGATTTATTTTAAAGCATTTTTTGGTTAAAAATATGTTTGAAGATGTCAGAAAGCTATAAATAAACACAGGAGTTGAGGAGTAAAGATCTCAGATAGAAGTGAAACACAGAGACCTTAACCCAACATTTGGCACTGCATTTCCATAACAGATAGCCGAAAAGTTAAGAATTTGAGCATAACTTTCAGCATTCTAATAGACTTAAGGAGATAAAAATTGGAATTTAGAACTGGCCAAGGTGGTTGTTCCTCGTACAATAATCTAGTTATTTAGATGAATGATCTTTACTGGGTAGTAAGAGTAAACCAAAAATAGACCAGCCTTCTCAAAGACTAAAACTCAGCTTCTAATTAGCCCAAACTCCAAATGAATCTCCCCCTAGCTTAGAGTCCAGATGCAAAATCCTCAAATTATCTATATTTTTATATATGATATCTTACATGAAATTAAAAAAAAAAAAATGAACCCGTATACCAAGCCTCAAGATCAACTGATCTAAAATTATGATGAAAAATGAACAACAAAAAGATACCCACAGGGAATCAGATAATGAATCTGTCAGAAATAGCCTTTACAATAATAATAAACTAGATAACACCTAAGGAGAACTTAATGTGAATATATAATCATATATAAGAAAAACTGTAAACATCTTCTCGAAGACAAAAAAGGAGATATGCAAAAATGGAAAGACATCACTTATTCTTGATTATGATATGCTAACATCATCAATATTTTATATCTTTCTAATCTCTTAGTTAATGTATAAATTTAATAAAATTCCAATAAGAATACCAGGAAACTTTTTTTTGGTAACTAGATGAAGTAGTTCTGAAGTTCGTGTAAAAAATAATATACACAAACACATATGACAACCCAGAAAAATAAGAGCAAAGTAGTGGGGGCAATAGGCCTGCCGGATTTTAAAATATACTATAAAGCTTTTGATTAAAAGTATGTTATATTGTTTAAATAATAGCAGATCAGTGGAATAGAATAGAAAATCCAGTAGATAAGAACAGAGCAAAATTTACTACACAGTAAAGGTAGTATTTCAAATTCTTAGGACTAGTATGAACATTTTATCAAATCATGTTGGAAAAACTGAATAGTCATTTAGATAATAATAAAATTTTATCCATACTTCACCCAATACATAGGAATAAAATCCAAGTGAATCAGAATTCTAAGTGTGTGTGTGTGCGTGTGTGTGTGTGTGTGTGTGTGTGTGTGTAAATATATATCCATACAAGTATTAGAAGAAAATAAACCATACAAGTATTAGAAGAAAATGTGGAGACTTTTGTTATCTGGATATAAAAAAAACAAAACAAAACAAAAAAAACATTGTTTTGTAACAATGACTCACAATGGCAACACAATAAAAGGAAATATTGATACATTTGACTCTAAATAAATTAATTAAAAAACCTTGCCATGGCAAAAAACACTGTAAGCAATGTCAATAGTAACTAACTGGGAAGATATATTTGAAATGCATAATCAAGGAAAATCATATATGAAAGAAAAGATATAAAAAGAGAACAAAAGACCAAAAATTGATTTTAAAAAATGGGCAAAAGTCATCAACAAATAAATCACAAAAATATTATAAAATGGCCTTAAACATATAAAATTGTTAAGCTTTCCTTAATACAAAATGGATACAAATTAAGGTACATAAATTTTCACCTTTAGGTTTGATAAATGTTCAAAATCTTGACAACGCAAACTGTTGGGGAGGCTACAGTGAAACAAGAACTCTTGTACATTGCCAGTGGGAATGCAAAATGGTATAACTCCTATAGAAGGGAATTTAGCAATATCAACCAAAATGTCACATACAATTACCTTTTGACCAAAAAATATCGCTTTTAGGAATTTAGTCCCAAGATACACCATTAACAGCAAGAAAATACATATGTATACCATTATGGATTAAGATATTATTTATTATAACAAATTATTGTTTTAACAATGAAAAACCCCATACATCGATAATTGATTGAATGAGCTATGCTATATACACAATGGATTACTATGTAGCTGTAAAGGGAGAAAGATAATTTCTATGGTCTAATGTGAAGTAATTTCCAGGATAAATTTTAGGGAAAAAAATAAGTACACTAATATATAATTTGCTTAGTTTTGCGTAATACCCATAAGAAAGATAATCATAATCCAGTGAAACTGGTTATCCACAAAGAGTGAGAACAGGATGGAAGGGAAAAAGAATTGAGTGACACTTCTCTAAATACATTATTTTTTATAAATTTGAAATCTGGAGATATATAATAAAAACAAAATAAAATCACCATCACTCGAGAAAAGCCTTAAATCAAATAAAACATGAGGTAATGAACATAATGTTTATCAAATGGATAGAATAAAGAAATAAGAGGAAAAAAAACACATACACAGTAAATTTCAGGAACATACCCTCAAGCTAAAGATGGAAAAACTGCAATGAAATCAACTCCACTTAGTAGATTTTCTTTAGGTAGTGGTATGGGTAAAGCAATTCTGTATCCATTATTTTTGATGCTCCATAGAAGAAAATACATTCCTTCGGAGTGGGCAGCGTTCTAATTGTGAAGGAAGAGCGACATAAATATATAATGAGAGAAGACAATCAAGAACACTGTGATCTTAAATACTGGATTAGAATTAGGAGTTTTTTTTTAAAAAATTTTAGCTCATAATGGTTAAATCAGGTACAATAAAAACAAAAATTAAAAATGCTAGTAATAGATTATAATGTAACTGAACAAGAAGAATTCATGAATCCGCATATTGAAAAATCTAAATAATAAACTATAGAAATGACCCCTGAAAGTATAAAGGTAGAAAAAGGTAAAGGGGGTCAAATATATGGTGATGGGAGAAGATTTGACTTTGAGTGCTGAACACATAATACAATAAACAGATGATGTATTATTAAATTGTACATTTGAAACCTACATAATTTTATTAACCAATGTCACAACAATAAATTTAATAAAATTTAATAACAGAAAAATCTAAATAAAAACAGACAAAGCAGAGGGAGACAGAAAGAAACAGAAAAACAGAGATATAGAAAAAGAAAGAGACAGGAAGAATGGAAAGAAAGAAGGAATGAAGGGAGAGAAAGAAACAATAAGAGGAGGGAGAAGTTTTAATTACCATAAAATGATTAATTAATGTACAAGAAATAATAGTTAGAAAATCAACATTTTGCTACCATCATGGTAATAACTGATCAAGGCAATAATCATCAATGAATTATACCACTATTGGGTGAAAATTTGTTGGTTAACAGAATATTTATGGAGTTCTCAAGTATCTCTAAATAGATTACTGATTAAAAGGGGAGTAATTTTTGAGTAGAGAAATATGGATAGCACCGCCTTAACCAAATGATTTAAGTTAACATCGTCAATCATAGGACAGCCTAACATGTTCCTCTTGATGGGAGGCACTGGAAAAAAAAATTATTTACCTAGTATTTCTTCTAAAATATACCCTGAAACTAGAGATGAGGATACAGACAAACTAAGATAAAGGGACGTTCTACAAAACAACTAGCCTGTGATCTTAAAAAAAAAAAAAAAATTATAATAATAATGTTTGAAAAACTAAAAATGAGGTACTATTTCATATTCAAGCAGCCTAAAGAGATGTAAGTGCAATGTGGTTTGGATCTTGGATCGAAGAAAAATAAATTCAATGAATCATATTATCAAGGCAAAAGGAGAAAATAGATAAGGACTGTATATAAGATGATAGTGTTATAACAATGCTAAATGTTCTGAATATGTAAAAGAATATCCTTGTTCTCAGGATATATATGGTGAAATATTTAGAGATTGTGCTATTTTTCTAGAGTTACCACAACAAATTCCTACAAATATGGTGCCTTAAAACAACAGAAATTTATTCTATCACAGTTCTAGATACCAGAAGCCTGAAATTAAGTTACCAACTGAGCCATGCTCTCTCTAAATCTTTATGGGAGAATCCTTCCTGCTTCTTTCACCTCTGGCAACTCCTGGTGTTCCTTAATTTGTTGCAGCATACTCGTCTCTACCTACATCTTCACATGGCATTTTACTCTGAGTCTCTTGTGTTTTCTTCTTTTCTAGCTTTAATAAGCATATCCTTCATTGGATTTAGGGATGATTCTAATCAAGGATAATCTAATTTTAAGGTATTTACCTTAATTTTATCTGTAAAGACCTTTATTCCAAATAAGGTAATAATTTTGAAGTTCTAGATTGATATATTTTGGGGAGTTTTTATTTAACTTACTACAGATGTAAAAGGTCATATTTACAACTTACTCTAAAAGGTTCAGCAAAATAATAATAATAAACTGGCACACACATGTACAGAAGCACAAGAGCACCAAAGCAAATGTAGTGGAGTGTGAACAACTGGTGAATCTATATGAAAGGTATGAGAACATTCAGTGTAATTTTCTTCAACTTTTCTACATTTTGGACTTTTCGTAGTATGATATTAATTAAATATCTTATAAAGTATATTTAAGAAAATAAGAAAAATATTAAAAATTTAAACATAAAATTTG
>NW_006443133.1:398274-405962 GCF_000325575.1 Pteropus alecto | reverse complement strand
GCAAGATATTAAAATGATTGATAAGTTAATAAAATATATGCTAAGAGGGAAAAAAAGGTAGGCAAGTTAGAAAAGTGTATAGGAGAAGTCTTTCCAACCTATATGTAATTGGCATAAATAAATAAATAAATAAATAAATAAATAAATAAATAAGAGATGAGAAAGTAAAGAGCAGAAGCAATATTTAAATAAATGATGTCCGAGAGTCTTCCTCAAAAAATAAAAAAGAAAAAAAATAGCTACAGATTTGGGAAACACTAAAAGTATTAGGCTAAGTACAAGCAAATTCACATCTACAGAAAGCATAGTAAAATTCCTGAAAACAAGAGTAATCAAGGATAAAAAGGCATAATCAGAAAAATAGCAATAATACAGCTGGCAGTGGTTAGTCAACAGAAATAAAATGATACCAAAATGATCCAATGAGAAAAGAATGGTTTCATTCAACAAATAGTGATAGAAGAGCTGGGTATCTATTGAAAAAAAAAAAAAAAACGAACACAATGCTTAATTCACACTATACACAAATATAAAATTGAAATGGATTAAAGACATAAATGTAAAAACTAAAACTATAAAACTTCTGAAGAGAACAAAGTAGAATACCTTCATGACTTTGGGAGTTGAAAATGATTTCTTAAAAAGGACACAAAGAATAATAATCATTAAAGCAAAAGTTAAAATGCTGTACCTTATCAAAAGTAAAACCTTCTGCTCTGGAAAGAATTATGAAAATAAAATGTCAGGCCATAGACTTGCATAAATTTGATGAAGTTGTATTCAGAATAAAGAATTCCTACAATTCAACAATTAAAAGACACATCTTTAATTTAAAAGTAGGCAATATATCTTATTAGAAACATCGGAAAACATAGCAATGGCCAAATAAAGCATGAAAAGTGACCCAGCATTATTAGTCACTTGGGAATTGCAAATTAAACCAAATAAAATAGCTCTTTGCACTCATTAGAATAGCTAAAATTTAAAAGAATGGCAATTTCAAGTGTAGGTAAAGATGAAGAATACCTTGAGGACTTATATATTGCTGGTGTGAGTGTAAAATGCCATAAATCAAAGATTTTGCAATTTTGTGTACAAGGTAAACATATACCTAACCTATTAACCATCAGATGGGACAGACACCAGAGCCCTGAAAAAGTAAATTCTGCTCTGTAGCATCAGCCCCTTGATGACAATTCCTCCACTGTAGCCACTGGCTAGTCCACACAACCATTAGTCACAGCCTGTGCCCAGTCTGGGGCCACCTCACATAAGCCACCAAGCAATCTGCAGATGGCTGCCACTGCACTAAGCTTAGAGGTACCTTATTTCTCCAAGAGAAATAAAAACCTCTCTACAGAAAGACTTATATAGAAATTATATAACTTCTCTATTTAGAAGTTCTTCATTTAGAACTAAAATCTGGTAAAAATATTAATATCTTTCAAGAAGAGAATATATGAACTGTGATATAACCGTGCAATAGAAGACTACTCAGTAATAAAAATTATGAACTATTTAGACATGTAACTGTATGAATGATGAGATTATGTGTGTGTGTGTGTGTGTGTGTGTGTATTTGCTTAGGAAGCAAGATAGAAAAGAGAACTTACTGTATGGTCCCGTGGATGTAAATTTCTACAATAGACAAAATTAAACTGCAGTGATGCATATCAGAATAGTAGGTACATTAGGAGATAGGAGAGTTTACTGCAGAAAGGCATGAGGTAACTTTCTGGAGTGATGGAAATTTTCTATATCTTAATTGAGCAATAATTACATGGGTGTATATATTTGTTAAAACCATCAACCTGGGGTATTTCTGGTCAAAATTGTGAAGTAGATAAATGCTATTCATTCCTCCTCTCATGACATCAAAATTACAACTACAGAACAACCGTTATTGAAAATCACCTGAAGCCTAGATGAACAGAAGACCTCAACTAAGGACATAGAGAAGAAGCCACATCCAGACTGGTAGGATGAGCAGAGATGAGAAACAGGCTGGTCTCACATTCGTTGTTGTCATTTAAAATAGGGCGGGGTATCTCAACTTTGGAGGTCCCTACAGAGGAGTGAGGGTTCCCAGCCCCACACAAGGCTCCTCAGCCCAAGGTTCCAGTGATAAGCTACAAACGTCAATGGAGATTATGCCTGAGTGAGACAGAAGGCTGCTGGAGTACCAGGCACTACTTTTGAGAGCTCGCACATGGACTTATTTCCTGATAAACACGTTTCCTCTGAGCTCCAGCACTCTAGCAGTGGCACAAAAGTCACCAAGGACATATGCAGAGGAACTAAATTGTCTAGCTTCAGGGTGTGGGCTGGAGAGACAGCTTTCTTCTAGACAGAAGTGCTGATAGAATCCATTGTTTCTTTGCAGAACCCCGCCCTCTCCCAGTATGCAGACACAGGTGGCCACCTATCTGATTCTTTATCACCCTAGTTAACACTGGTCACTCTGCCCTGGTGGTTCCTTGAGACCCTGACCCACCCAGTTTGTGGGCCCTCCCAAGCCACTTCCACTGGCTTTCCCACAGAATCTTCTGACTTGATTCCAACACTCCTAAAATCTCTCAAAGGTTCACAAACCCCAAACAAGCAACATCTGGCCTTGGCATGCCCCGTACCACTTGCTGAGCAGCCCCAAGCCAAGGACTAGTGACAGCCAGGTTCAGTTCCTGACTTGGCCTCTTGAGGCACCTCCGTGTCCAGCGTGCGTGGCAGCCATCTACAGATTGCTTGGTGGCTCATTCAAGGTGGCCCAAAGCAATGAGCAGTCTGCGGCTGAACTTCCCTATGGATCAGCCCCTTCCAGAAGACGCCAGGGATAGTGGCTGGCTTGAACTTAACTGAAACGCCACACTATGCTGCACCTGAGGATGAAACTCCCAGAGGGCAGACTGGGCATGCACCAGAGCTCTGTGAAAGTAAATCCTGTTCTATAAGGTCAACCCCTGAAAAACAGTATCTCCATTGTAGTCACCAGCAAGTCCACATAATCAGCCAGAGGTCAATTGCTCCCATTGATATGCAAACAACAACCAAGTCTCAACTACAACGGGAGGGTAAAGAGAACCCATACAAGGGACACACCTGGAGCACCGGGCATAGGTGACCAGAAAAACTACCACTGAGACCCACAGGACATCTCCTACATAAGCCCATGCTACATAGACTGGGAGACATTGTGGTCTTACATAATACATAGAAATACACGCAGGGAGGAAGCCAAAATGGGGAGACGAAGTACATGACCTAAATAAAAGAACAGAACAAAGCTCCAGAAAATGAACTAAACAAAATGGAGATAAACAATCTCCCAGACGCAGAGTTCAAAATATTGGTTATAAAAATGCTCAATAAATTTAGGGGAATAGTCAATAAATTCAGTGAACACTTTAACAAAGAAATAAACAACATAAAAATGGAAATAGAAAACATAAAAAAGAATGAGTCAGAAATAAAAAATACAATAACTGAAATAAAGAATACATTAGAGGAGATTGACAGTAGATTACATAAAGCAGAGAATCAAATAAGTGATTTAGAGCATAAAGTAGCAGAAAACACCCAATTAAAACAACGACAAGAAAAAAATTTAAAAGCAAAGATAATTTAAGAGGCCTCTGGGACAACATCAAGCATACCAACATTCACATCATAGAAGTAACAGAAAAAAAGAGAGTAAGGAATTGAAAACCTATTTGAAAAAATAATGATGGAAAAGTTTCCTAACCTGTTGAAGGAAATAGCATAAAAGTCCAGAAACCACAGAGTCCCAAACAAGATAAACTCAGAGGCCCAAACCAAGACACATTATCAAAATGCCAAATGTTAAAGACAAAAAAAAAAAAAATCTGAAAAGCAGAAAGAGAAAAGCAGTTAGTTACCTACAAGAGAGCTCCCATAAGACTGTCAGCTG
Source organism: Pteropus alecto (assembly GCF_000325575.1). Taxonomy (NCBI): domain Eukaryota; kingdom Metazoa; phylum Chordata; class Mammalia; order Chiroptera; family Pteropodidae; genus Pteropus; species Pteropus alecto. The sequence goes on along the minus strand of NW_006443133.1, from coordinate 402,037 downwards.
ATTCTCAATAGAAACTTTGCAGGCAAGATGAGAAGTATATTTAAGGGAATAAACAAAACGAATAAAGAGGATCAAATGAACTGTATAGAGGATGGGAAAGCCCAGAACACTCAATCAGAGTGGCAAGAAAAAAGAAGCCAAGACTATAATAATAATTTAAGGAGCCTATGGGACACTGTTAAGAGTAAAAAATATCCGTGTCATAGGGTTACCTGAAGAGGGAGAACAAGAAGTTGAATGCATATTTGAAGAAATAATGATGGAAAACTTCCATAATGATTGAAAACTACCTTTACCTGATGAAGGAAATAGACATACAACCTCAGGAAGCTCAGAGAGTCCCAAGAAAGAGGAACCCAGAGAGGTGCACACCAAGACACATCATAATTAAAATGCCAAAAGTTAAAAAAGCAGCAAGAGAAAAGCAGTTATTTACCTACAAGGGAGCACTCGTAATACTGATAGCTGTTTTCTCAAAAGAAACTATGCAGGGCAGAAAGGGTTGGCACAAAATATTCAATGTGATGAAAACCCAGGATCTATAACCAAGAATACTTTATCCAGCAAAGCTATCATTTAGAGTTGAAGGACAGATAAAGAGCTTCCCAGACAAAATTAAGCTAAAGTAATTTATCGACACCAAGCCAGTATTACAGGAAATGTTGGAGGGACTTCTTTAAAAAGGAAAAAAACATGTATCAAAAACAGGAATAGAGAATGGTAACAGCTACATTCCTATTAATAAGTACTTCAAATGGAAAAGAAAAAATTAAGAGCTCCAACCAAAAGATAGAGTAGATGAATGGAAAGGAAAACAAGACCCTTACATGTTGCCTATGAGAGACTCACTTCAGATTAAAAGACACACACGGACTAAAAGGAAGGGGATGACAAAGGATATTGCCTTGATGTACCAAGAGGCTATTGTGCTGAATGAAATAAGTCAGATAGAGAAAGACAAATACGACATGATTTCACATACACATGGAATCTAAAGAACAAAATAAACCATAACAGCAACAATAAAAGAAATGAATTCATAGACACATAATATTTACAGGGATACTAGATAGGAGGGGTGTTGGGGGGACACCAAAAATGGCAAAGAGATTAAGAGGTACAAATGGATAGTTGCAGAATATACATGGAGATGTAGAGTGTAGCATGGGATGGGTGATTAATGATATAAATATGGAAGGAGGAAGAGGGGTACTAGATTTAGTAGGGTGATCACTTTGTGAGTTATGTGGATATCTGATCACTATGCTATACAACTGAAACTGATATATTATTGTATGCCAACTATAAGTGAAAGAAAAACTCACTAAAGTTTACAATGTAAATATAAGCAATTCATTGCTAGTATATTTCAATAAAGACAAAAAATGAACTACAAATTGAAAAAAAAAGGAAATATGAATCCGTATGTTCTTTCCAGCATTATTAAAAATAGCTATGGAGACCACCAAGGTGTCCATCAATGGATAATGGATAAAATAAAGGTGGTGCATATATACAATGGAATATTATTCAGCCATGAAAAAGAATAGAAATTTTTCCGACTACAATGATATGGATGGACTTAGAGTAAGTAAGACAGAAGACAATTACATGTGGAACCTAAAGAACAAAATAAACAAACATACAGAACAGAAACTAACTCATAGATACATACAGAGTACATTTTGAGGGTTACTAGAAGAGAAGGGTGGGGGCACAGGTGAAAGTATTGAAGGGTTTAAGAAGTACAAACTGCTAGTTATAAAATAGTCATGGGGTGATGTCATAAACATGGTGGAGTGAAAGATGTCCCCGGATCTCTCCTCTTGAAACAACAGTAAGCTGAACATCTAAAACTCAACAAAAAAACACCCAATCTACATTTCAGCATATCTGAGCATGGGATCTGCACATAAGAGCTACCACAGTTCAGAATCCCGGGAGTCAGTTGCCAGACTTAGAGAAACAAAGAAGCTGTCTTTTGCAGTCAGAGATCCCTGCAAGAGGAGGGTAAGGAGAGAAGGTGCAACAAGATCCTAGAACAACTATGCCTGAGGGAGCTGTGAGCTCCATACTGCCGCAGAGCCGAGGGATCAGGGCAGAAAGTAGAGAAGTGGAAACAGCAGAGAAGTGGGTATGGCAGAGAAGCAACAGTTGAATATTACCAGCCTCCACTGCAAAATGCGAGGCTGAGCTGAAGCCTGCATCCCCCAAACCAAAGGGCCCCTCTCCCATATCCTCCAGACCAAATACCAGAGATCCCCAGGTGAATCTGAGCAAATGTTACCAAAACTGTCACTAACATGCACAGGGACTGAGCCTGAGGGTATCGAGCATGATTGAATATCTATTTTTTAAAAAAAAAGGCATTATTAAGACTTTATATAAAGCAGTGACAAAAGAGGCTTAGACGCCACCTACTGGTAATCAAAAGAAAAAGGCCTTCTTTGCAACAGCCTAAGGAGAGACCTTTATTTACTAAATCTTTCTGGAAAAAAAAAGCAAAATACATTTCCATTAATGCCCAGGCAGAGAAATAGTCCATTAAACACCATGAACAACCAAGGTGATAAGGGAGTTCAGAAAGAAAAAGAAAAATCTCTAGAAAATAAGCTTAAACACTTGAAAAATGCTACTTAAATGAGAGAATTCAGGATGGTTCCGAAAAAACACAATGAGATCCAAAATAAATTATATCAACAATTTCAGAAACTGAAAAACAACTATATCAGCAGAATGAATTTTTTAGCAAGGAGATTTAAACCCTCAAAAAGAACCAACTAGAACTTCTGGAGATGAACTCAATGAAAGAGATGAAAAATGAAATAGCAAGCTTGAGAAATAGAGTCGACAAAATGGAGGAAAGGATAAGTGATATCGAAGATAGAAATCTAGAAATAAATCACAAGAAGACAGTAACCGTAGATGAAAAATAATGAAAGAGAAATACAAGAACAAACTGATACCATTACCAGAGGAAACATAAGAATAATGGGCATTCTCCAAGGGGAGGAAAAGGAGAAGAGATTAGAAAGCATTTTCAGACAAATAGTTGATGAGAATTTCCCAAATCTAAGGAATGAGCTACAGCTTGGAATTCAAGAAGTCAACAGAACACTCAATTATCTCAACACAAAATCACCAAGACCAAGACATTTTATTAAAATGATCAAAAATGAATGACAACAAAGGAATTCTCAGAGAAGCCAGGGAGAAAAAAATGGTAACACATAAAAGAAAACCCATTAGATTAGCATCAGATTTCTCAGCACAGACCTTACAAGCCAGAAAAGAGTGAAATCAAATATTCAAACTATTAAATGAAAGGAACTACCAGTCAAAAATAATGGATCCAGCAAAGCTCTCCTTTAGATATGAAGGAGAAATAAAGATCTTTTCAGACATACAAAAACTGAGGGAATTCTGTACTTCCAGTCTGACATTATAGGAAATACTGAAAGTGGTCAACTCACCTAAAACAAAATGACAAAAACAAACAAACAAACAAACAAACAAAAACATATCTATGAGTAAGGCAACTAGCAGAGAGATAGAAGCAGAGGAGTGCAATCCTTACTAAGAACAGGGCTTTATAAGCTTAAACAATAAGAGATTTGCTATAGTAAGATATTAATGAACATTCAGCACAGATAGGGATAAATTGAGAAAACAATAACAGAAAAGGGGAGGATTAAAAGATCCAAATTCGCAAAGGGGAATGGAAATAAGTTACACGCAGAAGAATATATGAATGTGTGTGTGT
>NW_006443133.1:394098-396799 GCF_000325575.1 Pteropus alecto | reverse complement strand
ACTGAATTAAGAAGAACTGGAAAATCTAAATAGGCCGATCAGCAGTATAGAAATTGAAACAATCATCAAAAACCTACCAAAAAGTAAAAGTCCAGGACCAGAGGCCTTTACGACTGAATTCTACCAAACATTCAAAGAAGATTTAATATCTATTCTCTTCAAACTCTTCCAAAAAATTAAAGAGGAGGCGATAGTTCCCAACTCATTTTATGAGGCCAGTATTACCCTGATACCCAAACCTGGAAAAGATAACACACAAAAAATATAAAACTACAGACCAATATCTCTCATGAACACAGGTGTAAAAATCCTAAAGAAGATACTAGTGAACTGAGTATAGCAATATATTAAAAAAATTATACGCCACGATGACATTGGCTTCATCCCAGGGCCACATGGTTTGTTCAGCGTATGCAAATCGAATAATGTAATACACCACATAAACAAATTAAAAAATAAGAATCATATGTTCATATCAATAGATATATAAAAAGCCTTCAACAAGATACGGCACCTATTTATGGTCAAAACACTTAACAAAATAGGTACAGAAGGAAAACAATAATATAATAAAGGCCACAAATGACAAGCCCTCAGCCGACATTATACTTAATGGTGAAAAACTAAATCTTCCCTCTAAGATCAGGAACAAGGCAACATTGTTCCCTATCACTGCTGTTATTCAATATAACATTGGAGGTCTTAGCAAGTGCAATCAGGCAAGAGAAAGATATAAAAGGCATCCAAATCGGAAACGAAGAAGTCAAACTGTCACTATTAGCAGATGACATGATTCTTTATATAGAAAACCCTAAAGACTCCACAAGAACATTAGAAACAATAAGCAAATACAGTAAATTCTCTGGATATAAAACCAATGTTCAAAAATCCATAGCGTTCCTATACTCTTACAACGTGTCAGAAAAAGAAGTGGAAAAATAATTTCTTTTGCAATTGCAAAAAAAGAATAAAGTACCTAGGAATAACTTTAATGAAACATGTGAAGGATCTATATAATGATAACTGTAAGACGTATTAAAAGAAATCAAAGAAGATACGAAGAAATGGAAAGATATTTCATGTTCTTGGTTTGGAAGAATCAACATTGTTAAAATGGCCTTATTTATCTAAACCATTATGCAGATTTAATGCAATCCCCATCCAAATCCCATCGGCATTTTTTAAAGAAATAGAACAATAAGTCATCTGATTTGTATAAAAGCAAAAAAGACCCCGAATTGCCAAAGCCATCCTGAGAAAAATGAATGGGGCTGGAGGCATCATTCTACCCTACTTCAAATTATACTACAAAGTGACAGTAATCAAAACAGCATGGTATTGGCAGCAAAACAGACACATGGACCAGTGGAACAGAATTGAGAGTCCAGAAGTAAACCCATATTTACATGGGCAAATAATTTTTGACTAAAAAGCCAAAAACATACAGTGGAGAAAGGAAAGCCTCTTCAATAAATGGTGCTGGGAAAATTCGAATGCCACCTGCGAAAAAATGAAACAAGACTGCTGTCTATCACCACACAAAAATTAACTCAAAATGGATTATAAACCTGAATATAAGACCTGAGACAATAAAATGCATAGAAGAAAACATAGGAACTATATTCAAGGACTTTGGACTTAAAGAGGATTTTATAAATTTGACATCAAAGGCAAGGGAACTAAAAGCAAAAATGAATGAATGGGACTCCATCAATCTAAAAAGCTTCTGCTCAGCAAAATAAATAGTCTTCAAGGTAATGAAACAACCATCCAAATGGGAAATATATATTTGACCATATAAATATGGATTTATTTCTGTACTCTCGATTATTTTCCACTTGTCTTTGTGTCTATTTTTCTGTCAATATCATGACATTTTGATGACTGTCGCTTTGTGATATAACTTGAAGTTAGGCAGAGTGATGCTTCCAGCCTCATTCTCTTTTTCTCAGGATGACTTTGGCAGTTCAGGGTCTTTTGTGCTTCCATACAAATCTGATGATTTTTTGTTCTATTTCTTTAAAAAATGCCAATGGAATTTTGTTGGGGATTGCATCAAATCTGTATAATGCTTTAGGTAATGTAGTCATTTTAACAATGTTGTTTCTTCCAATCCAAGAACATGAAATATCCATCCATTTCTTTGTTTCTTCTTCAATTTCTTTTAATATGGTCTTACAGTTTTCATTATATCGGTCCTTCACATATTTTGTTAGATTTATTCCTAGATATTTTGTTGTTGTTGTTGCAATTGCAAAAGGAAATATTTTTTCACTTCTTTTTCTGACAGTTCATTATTAGAGTATAGGGATGCTATGGATTTTTGAGCATTGATTTTGTATCCAGAGACTTTATTGTATTTGCTTATTGTTTTTAATAATGTTCTTGTGAAATCTTTAGGGTTTTCTGTATAGAGAATCATGTCATCATCAAATAGTGACAGTTTGACTTCTTTGTTTCTGATTTGGATGCCTTTTATATCTTTCTCTTGCCCGATTGCACTTGTTAGGATCTCCAATGTTATACTGAATAACAGTGGCTATAGTGGGCAGCCTTTCCTTGTTCCTGATCTTAGAGGGAAGGATTTTAGTTTTACACTATTAAGTATAATGTTTGCTGAGGGCTTGCCATATATGGCCTTTATTATGTTAAGTTACTTTCCTTCTATACCGATTTTGTTAAGTGTTTTGATCATAAATGG
>NW_006443133.1:387727-393924 GCF_000325575.1 Pteropus alecto | reverse complement strand
GTTTGGTAGAATTCACTGGTGAAGCCATCTGGTCCTGGACTTTTACTTTTTGGTAGGTTTTTGATGATTGTTTCAATTTCCATACTGCTGATGGGTCTATTTATATTTTCCAGTTCTTCTTGATTCAGTCTAGGAAGGTTGTATTTTTCAAATTACTAGTCCATTTCTTCTAGGTTATTAAATTTGGTGTTATATACCTTTTCATAGAATTCTTGTATGATCCTTTGCATTTCCGCAGTGTCTGCCGTAATTTCCTCTCTTTCCTCCCTGATTTTGTTTAATTGCGTCCTTTCTCTTTTGTCTTTAGTGAGTCTAGCCTGAGGCTTTTCATTTTTAATAACCTTCTTAAAAAACCAGCTCTTTTTTTGCATTTATTTTTCTATTTTTTTTTGTTTTTAATTTCATTTATTTCTGTTCTAATTTTGATGATTTCTTTCCTTCTGCTGAATTTAAGCTTCATTTGTTCTTCCTTTTCTAGTTTTTTAAAGATGAAGTGTGAGGTTGTTTATTCAGGCTAATTCTTATTTTTGGAGATAGGCCTGTAATAATATGAACTTTTCTTTATGACTGTTTTTACTGTGTTCCAAAAGTTTTGATATGTTGTATTATCATTATCATTCATTTCTCTGTATCGCTTGATCTCTCTTTTCATTTCTTCTCTGATCCAGTTATTCTTCAGTAGTATGTTATTTATTCTCCATGTATTTGTGGTTCTTTCCACTTTCTTTTTTTAATTGATCTCTATTTTCAAAGCATTTTGATCAGAGAATATGGTTGGTATGATTTCAACCCTTTTATATATGTTGAGGCTATCTCTGTGTTCCTGTATGTGGTCAATTCTTGAGAATGTTCCATGTGTACTAGAGAGGAATGAATAAGCAGCTTTTTTGGGGGGGAGGGGTGAAAGGCTCTGTAAATGTCAATTATGTCCAGTTGGTCTAATGTATCCTTCAAGGATGTTATTGTCTTATTGATTTTCTGTTTGGATGATCTGTCCGTTTCAGACAGTGGGGTATTTACATCCCCTACTCCCACTACTACTATAGTGATTTGGTCTGTTTCTCCTTTTATTTCTGGTAGTAATTGCTTTATATATTTCGAGGTTCCCTGATTGAGAGCATAGATATTAAGAAGTGTTATGTCTTCTTGGTGCATGATTCCCTTTATCATTATGAAGTGTCCTGCAATATCTTTCTTTCTTTACATTTTTTTATTTTGAAGTCTATTTCATCTGATATTAGTACCGCTACTTTTGCTTTTCTCTGAATGCCATTTGCTTGAAATATCATTTTCCGCCCTTTCACTTTGAGTCTCTGTCTTTGGAACTGAGATGTGTCTCCTGGAGGCAGCATATGGTTGAGTGCTGTTTTTTGATCCAGTCTACAACTTTGTGCCTTTTTATTGGTGAGTTCAGTCCCTTTACATTTAAGGTGATTATTGAAATATGAGGTCTTCTTATAGCCATTTTATCTTTTGCTTTCTGATAACTCGGCGTTAATATGTCCTTGTGTTTCTGTTTTCTTTATTTTGGTTGGCTTTTGTGGGTTTTTCCTGTAGTCATGCTCTAGTTAGTCCTGAGGAAAATGGAAAGTTAATTCCATTTCGGTGAGTGTGTGTGTGTGTGTGTGTGTGTGTGTGTGTGTGTGTGTGTGTGTGTATCTCCACACATATACATATATATGTATATGTATACATATATATGTACACATATATATGTGTATATATATATACATACATATATATTTACAGTTGTCCATTTTCTTCTGCGAGTTCATTATCTCAATTCCCCTTTGCGAATTTGGATATTTAAATCCTCCCCTGTTTAGTCATTGTTGTATCAACTTGTCCCTGTGTTTCTCAATGTTCATTATTATCTTGCTATTGCATATCTCTTCTTATTGTTTAAGTTTATAAAGCCCTGTTTCTAGTAAGAGTTGCACTCCTTTGCTTCTATCAGCCTGCTAGTTCCCTTACTCCTAATTATGTATTTTTGTTTGTCATTTTGTTTTAGATGAGCTGATCCTTTTCAGTATTTCCTGTAGTGCAAGCCTCGTAGTGGAGAATTCCCTCATTTTTTGTATGTCTGGAAAGGTCTTTATTTCTCCTTCATATCTAAAGCAGAGCTTTGCTGGATCTATTACTCTTGTCTGGTAGTTCCTTTCATTTAATAGTTTGAATATTTGATTCCACTCCTTTCTGGCTTGTAAGGTTTGTGTGGAGAAGTTCAACAATAATCTAATGTGTTTTTCTTTATAGATTACTGTCTTCTTTACCTTGGCTTTCCTAAGAATTGATTTTTGATAATTTTAATACAATGTGTCTTGGTGAAGGCCTTTTTGGGTTGAGATAATTAGGTGCTCTGTTGATGTCGTGAATTCCAGGCTCCAGCTCATTCCTTAGATTTGGAAAATTCTCGTCAACTATTTATCTGAAAATACTTTCTAGTCCCTGATCACTTTTCTCACCTTCGATAATGCCCATTATTCTTATGTTTCCTCTCCTGATGGTATCAGCTAGTTCTTGTTTCAGCTAGTTTATTATTTTTCATTTTTCGGTTTCTCTCTTTTTGTCTTTCTGATTTATTTCCAGATTTCTATCTTCGATATCACTTATCCTTTCCTCCATTTGGTCGACCCTATTTCCCAAGCTTGTTATTTCATTTTTCAACTCTTGCAGTATGTTCTTTATCTTCAAAAGTTCGATTTGGTTCTTTTTGTGGGTTTAAATCTCCTTACTAAAGAACTCATTCTGCTCATCTAATTGTTTTTGTCAATTCCTGAAATTGTTAATATGATTCGTTTTTGATCTCATTGAGTTTTTTCAGAAGTACCATCCTGAATTTTCTGTCATTTAAGTTGCATATTTCTAACTCTGTAAGCTTATTTTCTGGAGATTCTTCTCTTTCTGAGATGTCATTTTGATTGTTCATGGTGTTTAATGGACTATTTCTCTACCTGAGCATTATTGGAAGTATGTTCTGCTCCCCCCCCGCCCCCACAAAGAAGATTTATTATATAATGGTCCGTAGCCTGTTGCAAAGAACTTGTTTTCCTTTTGGTTTTCAGAAGGTGACATCTCAGCCTCTTGGATCTCTGCTTTATAGAAAATCTTAATAATGTCTTTTTTTTTCTCTTATAGACATTTAATCACACTTGCTATCCTAAGTCTTAATACCTGTCAGTGTTAGTGACAATTTTGGTAGCATTTGCTGAGATTCTCCTGGGTATGCGCAGTGTTCCTTCTCAGAGGGCATGGGGGGAGGGGCCCTGTGGGTTGGAGAATGGGTACTGCTGTTCAGCCTCTGTTTTGCAACCGTGGCTGGTGAAAATCAACTTATTTCTCTGTAATCCTTGTTTCCCTGCCTTCTGTCCTGATACCTGGGTGCTGCCACTGGCAGTGTGGAGCTCACAGCACTCCCAGTCTGCCTATTCCGGGAAATCACCACTCCTTCTCCCTCCCCCTCCTCCTACAGTTAGTTCCAGCTGCTGCAAGAGACAGTTTCTTTTTTTCTCCGAGTCCACTGCCCTGACACCCGGGGTTTTGACCTGTGGTAGCTCTTATGCGCAGATCTCATGCTCAGACCTGCTGGTGTGCAGTTTGGGTGTTTTTTGTTGAGCTTTAGATGTTCAGGTTATTGTTGTTTCAAAGGAAGAGACCTGTGAATGTCTCACTCCATCATGTTTTCTATTTTGTTTATCAATGTAAATATTTAGAGCTGTAAGTTTCCATCTAAGTACTGCTTTATCTACATCTTTTAAGTTTCTTTGTGCTATGTCTTCATTTTCATGTATTCCAAAGTGTCTTCTAATTTCCATTTAATTTCTTCTTGCTCTTGTGGTTATTTATAAGTATTTTATTTAATTTTCACTATTTGGGAATTTTATAAATTTATTTCGTTATTAAATTCTCATTTCGCTATATTGTGATAATAGATCATACCTTATATGATTTCAATCTCTTTAAATTTATCCAAACTTGTTTTATGGAATAGCAAATGGTTTATCTTAGAAAATGTTTCTTTTGCATTCAAGAAAAATGTGTACTGTGGTCTTGTTTTGTTTAAAGTTCTATAGATGTCTGTTGGTTTCAGTCTGTGTATAGTGCTTTTCAAGTATTCTATTTCCTTATCTTCTTCTAGTTGTTCTAGCCTCACTTTGTTTTATAGGCACGTCAAGTAACTTTTAAAATAAATACCAGAAATTGTGAATTAAAGAAAAACTCTAAAGGTTTCAGATGATTTTATTATGTACCAAGATCATATTCATACTCTCCTTGCTAGGTAGTTAAAATTGTAGGCGATTAATTTAATGCAGATAGGGACTCATGGAAGTCAATAATGCGTTGGTAAAGCTCAGTTTACATTTTTTTTTAACCTGCACTTATGTTATAGTTCACCACAAGTTCCAAATTTATGTCTGGTGTGTCATTCTTTGGAGTCTCTCCTGCTGATAGGCCACACAGTTAATTTTTTAATCTTCAAAATTGCAAGATTTTGTAACTTCTGATTTCCACATTTTTAAATTAAATTTATTGGGATAACATTGGTTAATACCATTACATAAATTTTAGATATACAACATCGTAATTTGACGTCTGCATACTCTATTGTGTGTTCACCACCTGAGGTCCAGTTTACTTCCATTATCATATATTTGAGTCTCTACTACCCAAAACATTCAGAATATAGCCAATGTTTTTCAGAAGACTTCAGACATCTGTATCCCCCCAAATCTGTCCTGTCACTCCACTGCATAAGACTTTCAAAATTTCTGTTGGCTTCTCTGTTTTCTAATCTCTTCTCAACTTTCTATTTCTTATCCTTTTCTATAATTTGAAATTGGCAAATGCTCCTAGGGGGAAAAGTGATTGAGTGACTGAATATCTTCAGATTACTCTACATATTTCAGCCTTATACAGAATCTTATCCCCAGTTCTCTGATGCGTTTAAGCAGATTTTGAAAAAAAATGACCTGGTATTTCCACTAGTTCTCAGAGGGATACAAATCAGCTCATACTTTAGAAGTAGACAGTAATTGGGAGAGATTTCCTTTAGGTATTCAAATTAATTTTGACATCAAGTTCATTAATTATTCATTTTCCATGTCGTTTTGCTTCATTTTTTTAATATATATTTTTAAAGAAAGTTTTCTTTCATCTAGTTAAAAATTTATGTTTATAAAATTGTTCAAACTATCCTGTTAGTGTCTTTATAATCATCTGTAGGATCTGAAGTTATGTGTTTTCATTCTAGTTTTTGGTTATTTGTGCCCTGCTATCTTTTTCTTGATTGGTCTCAATGGAGTGAACAAAAGTCAAACATATTGTAAATGACATAACATTTAGCTTTAATTATTCTCTATTATATATATGCTTTATATTTTATTATATCTATTTTAATCATTCCATTTCTTCTACTGTTATGAAGTCAAATTTGTTAATTGTGTTTTTAATCTTAAATTATCTTTTTTTGTTATCTTGTTCTGAATTTCTTATAAAATATGTGTTAATTTTTATTTATTTAGGACTATAGATTAATGTATTCTTTTAGTTCTGTTAGCTTTAGCTTTGTATATTTTGAGATTATTTTATTAGGTTTACATGAAGTTAGAATTTGCATATTTGTATATATTTCTGATATTCTGACTCTACCCTTATGAAATAACTCTCTTGGTCTTTAATAATGTTTCTACTTTTACATTATACTTTTGTCATATAGTTGTAGCTAGGATAGTTTTTTGTTGTTGTCTCTATAGTAATCATTTTTTACATTTTACCCTTCAATCTATTTATGTCATTTAATTTAAAGGTTGTCTTTAGTTTTAAATTTTTAACCAGATTGACCTCCTTTACCTTTAATTAGAAAATTAAGCTTGCTTATATTTATTAATATATGGAATATAATATGAGATAACTGATATATATGGCCTAAAATCCATCATTACACAATGTGCTTGGTCTTGCCCAATCTCTCTTCTATACTTTATTTTCTCTTTTCCTGAACTTTTTGATTCATTGTGTTTTATTATACCATGTACCCCTCTATTAGCTTTTCGTTGCACATTCTTTCACTCCTATTTTAAAGTTCCCCTAAAAACTACAATATAAATCCTTGATTTAAGATGAAACAGTAATGATTATTGTTATCAAATCCCAAGTGATACAAAGACTTTAGGCTACTTTAACTTCACTTAACCTTT
>NW_006443133.1:376355-387686 GCF_000325575.1 Pteropus alecto | reverse complement strand
TAAGGAAACATTATTGTTGCTGCTACTGATGTTCTGTAGTTTTATAATGAAAACATTCATTTAGATTTACCTTTTTCCATCTTGTATCTCCAAGCTGCAATCTGGAATAGTTTTCTGTCAGCCTAAATACTACTTTTTAAATTTAGTGCAAGTCTGCTGATGATAAATTCTATCATTTTAGTTTTCGAAAATTGTATTTAATTTATATTAACATGAAAGATACATTTGATATATTATAGAATTCTACATTGGCATTTTTTTTAAGTTAAAGGTGTTATTCTCTGTCTTCTTACTTGTTTTTTGTTGTTGTTGTTGTTGAGAAATAAGCTGTCAGTCATATTGATGTTCTTAATGATATTGTGTCATTTTGTTTCTGACCTTTATTAAAGATTTTTCTCTTTGTCCTTCATTTTTAGCAGTCTTACTATGATGTGTCTTAGCTTAAATTTCTTTGTATTTATCCTTCTTGGGCTTATAGTACTTGTTATGTTTATGAATTGAGGTCCTTTGACAGTTTGGGAAACTACTCAGTCATCGTCAATCATTCTTCATATATTTCTTCAACCTCATTATGTCAATTTTCCCCTTATGAAACATTGATTACATTGGCAAGAAAATATAGTAAAAAAATATATTTTATTCATAATGGAAATAATATCTTATTCAGTTATTCCAAGTATGTAGGAATTCGATTTTTGTTCTTCTATAAACACATCTATTAGTTCTAATAATTTACATGTTGATTCTATAGGGCTTTTTTATGTATAAATGATGACATTATCTATGTAAAATAAAAGTTATTTTTATTTTCTTCCAATTCATGTACTTCTTATTTATTTTTCTCATTTTTAACAGTTGTGGCAGGATTATATGACTACGTTAACTTATGATGGCAATAACGAGCACTTTGCTTTATACCTGATATTAAAGGGAAAGTATGTGAATTTCCCTCCATTAAATTTGATATCTGCCTTAGTCTTTTGGTAGGTAAACTTTATCAAATAATGTTCTCATCTATTCACATTCGCATGCAGACTTTAATAATAAACATTATTGAACTTTCTGAAAAATTGTATCTTCTTACACAGAGAGAAGTGCTGGCAGAATCGATTTTACTTTGTTGATTCTTCCCCAGACCAGCTTACAGACCAAAGTGGGTGCTATATCTGAGTTTCCATCAATGTAGCTAACTCTGGTCGCCCTACCCTGGTGATTCCCTGAGACCCCACTCCTCCCTACTTGTGGGCCCATCCAAGCTGATTCCAGTGGATTTTCCATACAAACAGCCTGTCTTGGCTCAGGCTGCAACTTTCATAAAATATATAAAAGGTTCACCAAACTTTAACAAGCAGTATGTGAACATGGCTTGCCCTAAACCTCTTGCTGAGTAGCTCCAGTCCAGCACTTGTATAAGCCGGTTTCAGTTTGTGGCTTGGCCTCTAGAGGTACTTACAAGCCCAGTGTAAGTGGCAGCAACCTGTGGATTGTTTAATGGACCCAGGCAGGACACAGGCTGCTAAACGTGTACTTTAACAGGGTACCTCCCAGGAGGCACTGGCCTGAATGCTTAGTGGCCAGCTTTAGTCTGAGCTGGAGTACCAGGGTCACATCTGAGAATGACACACTCAAAGAGCAGATACGACAGACACCAGAGCCCTGTTAAAACAAATCTTGTTCTGTAGGGTCAGCCTCTACACAACAGCCGATCCACTGGTCATGGCCAATCATCAAAACCAATCAGCCTAAGGATCAATTCCCTCCCCTGACATGCAAAAAGCAACCAACATTCAACTACAACAGAAGAGCACACATGACACATACAAGGGACATACCTGGAGCACCTAGCTCAGGTGACCAGTGAATACAGTGCCACTGGGCCCCACAGCACACCTAATATGTAAGACTACTCTACTAAGACCAGGAGACATAACAGCCCTACTTAATATATAAAAACAAACAGAAGGAGGCAGCCAAAATGGAGAGATAAAGAAACATGTTTCAAATGAAAGAACAAACATCCAGAAAAAGAATTCAACAAAATGGAGACAAGCATTCTATCAGATGCAGAGTTCAAAACACTTGTTATAAGTATGCTCAATAAACTTAAGGAAAGAGTAGATGAACTCAGTGACAACTTTAGCAAAGAGATAGAAAACATAAAAATGGAGATAGAAAACATAAAAAAAAATAACAGTTTAGTGCTTGCCAAAGGTTATGGTGTGGATTCGAGGCAGGAGGGAAGTGAGTATAAATATAAACCAGCCACATGAAGGTAAAGAAAATGTTCCATATCTTGACTGTATCATTGTCAACATCCTGGTGGTGATAATGTGCTATTGATTTGAAGGATGTTACAGCTGGGAGAAATTGGGTAAATGGTGCAAGCAATCTCTGTATTATTTCTTACAACTGCTTGTGAATATCAAAATATCTCACCATTAAAAGTTTTATTTAAAAATAATCAAATAATAGTAAGATATTAGAACATATGAGTATGATAGGAATCCCTGAGTCTGTACTGATACAAACAAACAAATTTAAAATAAAAAATATTACTCAAAAGCTTCAAATGAAAAGTGGTAACCTCTTTCCTGTCCTCATCACCCAGTCACACTTCTCAGGGACAACCATTTTCAACATTTTTAACTGAGCTCTTATATTTACCTTATATTACCTTATATTTACAGATTACATATTTCTATATGTAATCTGTAAGTTTATATTGCTTTTTATCGTTTTTTTTTTTGGTATTATCTATTGCCTTCTTATTTTGATGCATAAGAATATCTTCTACCCTTTCAATCCATTTCTGTAAAATCATTGGTCAATATTTACATTATAATAATATAAATGCCTTTCATTTTTGTTGTTGTTGAAGCAAATATATTTTATGATTGTGTTACTTTCCTTGTATACCTTTTTTGTATTTTTTACAGTTCCTAATTAAAAAAAAATGAATTCCATTTCCTTAGGTCCTATGTACCTATCAAAATGCTTCATCAGATTGGTCAAATTTCTACCAATTTTTTTTCCAATTCTCTAGATATAACAGATAATATAACAATTCCCTTTCATTTATTAAAAGCTGGCTCTCTCCTCACTTGCCTGCTCTAAACTAAACTGATTATTCCCTAGGCTTGCTGAACAGTTATTATCTTGGGACTTCCCTCCACCTTCTTACAGTGCTAGTGCTATTGTTTAGTGGACCCTATATCCTCTTTCTTGTTTTACTACCTCATTTTGCTGGAGAAAATCTTGTAGCCTCAAATCATATGGTGAATGGGAGGCCAAAATTTTAAGCTCTTTCATATCCTCGCATGACCGAAAGTGACTTTAGTCTAACTTCACTAGGTATAGAATTAGAGGATGAAATTAATTTTCTCTCAGAGATTTGAAGGTATTGCTACATTGTCTCCAGGCTTCAACTATTGATGCTGTCAAGTTTGAAGCTGTTCCACTTCTTGTTATTTGTATGAAAAAGAGTGTAATAGGTACATATACATAAACTGTAGCAACTTTTAAAGCATAAAAGTATAAACAGCTTTGTAAAAAATGTAAAAACATGGTCTCTTTTATAGAAAAACATAAATTACCAAAATAGACTTGAGAATAATAGTGACGTTTAAAAAACCAAAACCAATAAATAATTTGAATCACAACAAAAGGCTCCCCACCAAATATACTACAGGCCCCAATTGTTTTAAATGTGAATTTTAACATAACTACTCACAATGAAAATATTCCAAAACACATGAATCTATTATAGTCTCAATACCAAAACTAAGTAAGAATGGTACCAAAAAATCATAGAACAAACACCCAAATATAAATGTAAAACTTCAAAATAAAATTTTGGCAAATCTATTTCATCAGAGTATTAAAAAAATCATGACTACATAGGGTTCTTTCCAAGAATGTAAGGATGTTTTAATATTTAAAATGTCTAGCAGCTTAATTATCACATTAACAGATAAAGGGAAAATATATGAACATTTCAATAAGATGCAGAAAAATATTTATTAAAATTTAACATGTAATTAAGACTAAAAAACTTTTGGCAAACTAGGAATAGAAGCGAAATTTTATTTGATCTGATGTAAGATATCAAACAAGAACTTAAATAAAATATCATATTTAAAGGTGAAACTTTATAAAACGTTCCATTAAAATAAAAAAGACAAAGATACCTGCTAGAATTGCTTCTATTCCATATGGTGCTGTAGGTTCAGTGACTACAATAAGACAAGCAAAGAAATAAAGTACAATAATTAGAAAGAGTAATATAAAACTGTCATCTGCAGATGATATAATTGATTAAATAAAAAATACAAGACATCTATAGACAAACAATTAGAACTAAAAAGAGAGTTGTACAAATGTTAAATATAAGATCAACATACTGAAATTAAAAACAAAACAACAAATTAAAATTATAAGAATAAAAGATATGTAGGATCTTTATGGAGAAAGTTATAAAACATTAGTGAAGTACATAAAGGAAGATGCAAATAAATAAAAAAATATATATACCATGTATATGGATGGGACAGCTTAATATTGTAAAGATGTCAATTCTTCCAAAATGAATAAATTCATTGCAGTTAAAATAATCCCAATGTGGGATGCTAAAAGAGCCAAAGACAATCCTAACTCATACGATATACAAAACAAATTTCAAATGGATTACAACCTTAAAAATTTTAGTAGAATATATAGCAGGATAACTTTGTGATCTCAAGGTAAGGAAGGATTTCTTAAACCAAACACAAAAAGCAAAAACCAAAAAGAAATTCTTGATACATTTAAACTATTATACAACAAAATACATCATACTATGAAAAGACAATTCATAGACTGAGGGAAGGTAACTGCACTGTACATAACTAAGAAAGGATCAGTATCCAGAAAAAAAAAAAGCCATATGTAAAAAAGGAAAACAACCCTAAAGGGAGGGGAAGGAAAGACACATAAACAGGTGATTCATAGAATTGGAAACTGAATAGACAATAAATATTTGAAGAGATGTTTATCCTCACTGGTCACCAGGGAAATCCAAATTAAAGGAAGGAGAAACCATTTAACAGGGGAAAAAAAAAAAAAAAAAAAAAAAAGACCCACACCACCAAGTGTTACTTGGGACATGGGGAAATGGAACTTCATATTCTGCTGATGGAAGTAAAAATTTGTAAACCTACTTTGAGGCATGATTTAGTGATATCTATTAAGGTTGAAAATGCACATCAACGCAGAGCTTACAATTCCACTTCGTCTTTTATCATGCTATGTAGTAAATAGAGACTGAGATTGACTAAAATTGATATGTCAAGAAATTTGCTTACATATAACTATATTTTCTATACCAGGGTTTCTCAAACTTTATGTGCATACAAATCACCTGTGGATTTTGTTGAAATCTCAGTTTCAATTCAGCAGGTCTGAGATGGAGCCCAAGATTCCGCATTTCTAAAAAGCTCCCAGGTGATGATCATGTTGCTGATGTGAAAACTTTATTTTGAGTAACAAAGAGCTAGAACATAGGTTGCCAACTCAAAGGCCTGGAAAAGCCAGGCAGGTGGCAAACGTGTGAAGCTGATTAGGTGGGGACTGCAATGAACTAGAGTGTGCATAGCCTGAAGCACAAGGGCAGCTGCTATTCAGCTCAGGCTACACAATGCAGGTTCAGAAGTTTCAATATTTCCAGAGAGGCAAGAAAGCGCCCTCTACAATTCCCCGGATTTGTCCCTTGCTTCAACAGTGGACCCAAGGACACTCCTACCCCAGCCTCCAACCACCCTCCAACTTCTTATCCAGTCACAACCTTCGGAACCATCTCAATCATCCTCTGCCTGCAAGACCAGCCAACACCATTTATATTTTTTTTAGCTTAACACCTTATTAAAGAGAAACCATGAGCTTCCAAATTCATCAGAATTATTCCACCAAAGTGGAGGCTGCAGTCAACTGATAAACTTGCATCTGTGGGCTTCCTACACCCCTCTTTTGGGCTTCTATTTGAAACACAATCATGTGGCTCTGGAGGGCATAGGCCACTTCTTCCATGAGTTGGCCAAGGAGAAGTGTGAGTATGCCAAGCATCTCTTTTAGAAGATGCAAAACTAGTGTGGCCGTGGCACTGTCTTTCAGGACCTGAAATTTCTAATTATATTAAAGCAAAATTTGCAAAAAAATGTGATAGGTACCATTAATATCTTATACTACGGATGAGGAGAGTAAGTATCAAAAAGCTGAACAATTAGGAAGAGGTTCTCTGGATTCAAAT
Source organism: Pteropus alecto (assembly GCF_000325575.1). Classification (NCBI taxonomy): domain Eukaryota; kingdom Metazoa; phylum Chordata; class Mammalia; order Chiroptera; family Pteropodidae; genus Pteropus; species Pteropus alecto. The sequence goes on along the minus strand of NW_006443133.1, from coordinate 381,406 downwards.
TCATAGTTGTCTGATTCCAAAGTTCATACTCTTAACTATTGGGATATATTTTCTCAAATTAGCAATTTTGTTGTTGTTTTAGAACAGGATATATGCTTCTATGTCATTGCTTTATTTGAAAGCAGTCATCTTGGAGGACTGTGTGCTCATTCAATTAACGCTCTTGCTTTCTAGAGTTCTTTCTTTGGAAATATCATCTAAGATCAGCTTGCTAGTCACATAATTAGAGTTCATCTTGATTTTTCACCTGAGATTTTACATATCTGTTTTACTCCCAAAATGACTATTTTTAAAAGAATTCATGAAGTATGTCTGTTTTAAAACTTGTCACATGACTTTATAGATTTCTGTTAAATTTTTTTTAGCCCTTTAAATACCTCAAGAATGATAACTGCTTTAAAAGCTGACATGAGTGATAAGACAATTTGATGAAGAAAGAATAATCTTTTCTATGAATGGTGCTGAGACAATGGAACATCCACATGGAAACAGAATGAAGTTGGACCCTTTACCTCATACCACATACAATTAACTCAAAATGGATCAAAGTCCTAAATGTAAGAGAAACTATAAAACTCTTAGAAGAAAACATTGAAATAAATCTTCTTGACCTTGGATTACACGATTGTTCCTTAGGTATGAAAAGAAAAGCACACGAACAAAGAGAAAATAGAAAAATTGCTACTTATTAAAATTAAAATATTTATGCTTCAAAGAGCACTGTTAAGAAAGTGAAAAGAAAAATAGGAGAAAATATTTTCAAGTAACGTATCTCATAATGACTTATCCAGAATACATAATGAACACTTAGAATACAATAATGAGAATGTAAAAACTCAATTTAACAATTGGCAAAAAAATTTGAATAGATATTTCTCTTAAGAAGACATAGGAATGGCCAGAGAATACATGAAAAGATGCTTAACATCAATAGTCATTAGAGAAATGCAAATCAAAATCACAATGAGAACAGCCAAGATGGTGTAGGAGCCAGATGCTGTGCATGCCTCCTCTCATAACCACACCAAAATTTCAATGAAACTATAGAGCAACCATCATTGAGAATCACCTGAGGTTTGGTTGAACAGAAGTCCTACAACTGGGGAATATATAAGAAGAAGCAGGGAGGAGGGGCAGAGACACAAAATGGCCAGTCTCACACAGCATGGGTTGGTCGAGAATTGGAAGGGTTATTTTGGTTGCAGAATCCTCTTCCCACCCAAGGAGCAAGGGGTCCCAGCCCCACACTGGGCTCCCTAGCCCAGGGTTTCAGCTCCAGGAAGAGAAATCCTCACAACATCTGGCTATGAAAACCAGCAGAGATTGTGGCTAATTGAGATGGAGGGTTGTGGAAATAGCAGACATTCCTCTTAAAGGGCCTGTTCACAGCCTTACCTGCTGATGAACTTGCTTGCTCTGAGCTCCAACACTGGGGAAGCTGCTTGAGGAGTGCCAGAAACATACAGGGAGAAACTGAGTTGTCGGGCTTCAGGGCAAGAGCTGGAGGGGAGGTTTTCTCCCAGACAGAGGTGCAGGAAAAAGCTGTTGTTCCTTTGTTAAGCTCTCTCCCAGCCTGCAGATGCAGGCAACTGCCATATCTGAGTCTCTACCAACCAGGATAACATAGGTGCTCTTCCCAGGCAATTCCCTGAGACTCCATCTCTCCCAGCTTATGGGCCCACCGAGCTACCTCCAGTGGTTTATTCCATACAAATGGCCTATCTTGGCTCTTGCTGCGGACCTTCCTAAATCTCTCAAAGGCTCAAAAAACCCAAAGAAATAGCATTTGGCCTCTATGTGCCCATACTACTTGCTAAGCAGCACCAAGCCTGGCATGAGTGGCAGTTGGCTTTAGTTTCTGCTTTGGCCTCTTGAGGCACCTCTAAGCCCAGCACAGGTGGCAGCCATCTGTGGATTGCTTGGTGACTCCTACCAGGTGGCTCTAGAGGTGCATAGGCTATGGCTGAAACTGGCCTGCACCTGGGTCCCTATCAGAAGGCCCTTGGGCTGGCATGTGCAGTAGCCAACTTTGACCAGAGCCAGAGCACCACCCAGGGCTGCATCTGAGGAGGACACACACAAAGGGCAGACTGGGCAGGCACTAGAGCCCTGCTGAAGTGAATCCTGCTCTTTAGAGTCAGCCTTTCACTGGCCAATCCTCACAGACAATCAGCCAGAGGGTCAATCCCTCCAACTAATGTGCATACAGCAACCAAGTTTCAACTATAAGAGGAAGGCACACACAATTCATACAAGTGACACACCTTGAGCACCCGGCTCAGGTGACCAGGGAAGACTGTGACACTGCACCCCACAGGACACCTTCTACATAAAGCCACTCTACTGAGACCAAGAGACTTAAGACTCCTACCTAATACATAGAAACAAACACAGGATGACATCCAAAATGGAGAGACAAAGAAATATCTCCTAAATGAAAAAACAGAACAAGGCTTCAGAAAACAAACAAACAAACAAACAAACAAAAACCTCATCAAAATGGAGACAAGGAATCTACCAGATGCAGAGTTTAAAACACTTCTTATAAAGATGCTCAATGAACTTAAGGGAAAAGTAGATGAACTCATAGAGAACTTAAACGGAGAGATAGAAAACATAAAAATAGATATTGGAAACATAATGGGGAACCAGTCAGAAATGAAGAATACAATATCTGAGATGAAGCGTACATTAGAACAGTTGTCCCCAACCTTTTGGCACCAGGAACCGGTGCTACTATGAGAATTTAATGCCTGATGATCTGTGGTAGAGCTGTGGCAGTGAGGCTAGTGCTGGGGAGATACAGATGAAGTTTTGCTCACTCACCCACTGCTCACCTCCTGCTGTGCAGCCAAGTTCCTAACAGGCCACAGGCCTGTACCAGTCCATAGCCTTGGGGTTGGGGACCCCTGCATTAGAGGGAATCAACAGAGTGGACAAAGTAGAGGTTTGAATCAGTGATTTAGAGGACGGGATTAATGAAGGACAGCAAATCAGAAGAGCAACAAGAAAAAAGAATCCAAGAAAATGAGGATAGTTTAAGGGATCTCTTGGACAACATAAAGCGTATCAACATTCACATAATAGGGGTACAAGAAGGAGAAGCGAGACAGCAAGGAATTCAAAATCTATTTCAAGGAATAATAACTGAAAACTTCTGTGACTTGGTGAAGGAAATAGACATACAAGTTCAGGAAGCACAAAGATTCCCAAGCAAGATGAACCCAAAGAGGCCCACACCAAGACACATCACCATTAAAATATCATGGTTAAGGACAAAAAGAGAATTTTAAAACCATCAAGAGAAAAGTACTTAGTTATCTACAAGGGAGCTCCATAAGAATTCTCAATAGAAACTTTTCAGGACAGAAAGGATTGTCACAAAATATTTAAAGTGATGAAAAGATAGGACCTAAAACCAAGATTACTCTATTCAACAAAATTATCACTTAGAATTTGACCTCAAAAGCAAGGGAAGTAAAAGTTAAAATAAATCAATGGTACTACATCAAACTAAAAAGTTTCTGCTCAGCAAAAGAAATCATCAGCAAGGTAAAGAGACAACCATTCAATGGGAAAATATATTTGCAAGCAACACCTCTGATAAGGGCCTACAATCCAAAATATACAAAAAACTCATTCAACTCAATTACAACAACAACAAAACAATCCAATCAAAAAATGGGCAGAGGATCTGAACAGACACTTCTCCCTAGAGAAGTGGCCAACAAATATTTGAAAAGATACTAGATATTAGAGAAGTACAATTCAAAACCACAATGAGATACTATCTCACACTTGTTAAAATAGCTTTAATCACAGGACAAGTAATAAGTGTTGGAGAGGATACGAAGAAAGAAGAACCCTCATACACTGCTGGTGGGACTGCAATTTGGTACAGCCACTATGGAAAATAGTATGGAAGTTCCTCAAAAAAACTAAGAATTGATCTACCATATGATACAACAATCCCTCTACTGGGTATTTACCCCAAAGAACTGAAAATTCATATCCGAAAAATATTATTCAGCCATAAGAAGAGATGAAATACTGCCATTTGCGACGACATGGATGGACCTCGAGATAATCATGCTAAGCAAAGTAAGCCAGACAGGAAAAGTTGAAAATCACATGATATCACTTATATGTGGGATATAAACCTAAAAGTAACAAATGAACAGGACAAACAGAGACTCATGGACATAGACAATAGACTAGTGGTACCAGAGGGTAGGGGTAGAGGAGGAGGAGGGAGATAGACAGGTTATAGGGAGTCAAATGTAGGAGGGTAGGGGTAGGATGAAGTGGATAAGTGGGATAAAATATAGGGTAGCTAAAGGAAACTGGACTCTGGGTGGTAAACGCACAATAGAATATACAGATGTCAAATTATAATATACATCTGAAAATTATATAATTGTATTAACCAATGTTATCTCATTAAACTTCATTAAAAAAAAAAATAATGAAGACAGTTGAAGAGCTTCCCAGACAGGAAAAAGCTAAAGGAGTTCATTAACACCAAACCAGTATTACAAGGAATGTTAGAGGGGATTTTTTAAGGAGGAGGAGGAGAGAAAGGAGGAGTGGGTGGGTATTGTACACTTAATGTTCCATTTTGGTTCCCACTCTCATGCATTTCCATTCACTTTATTGACCATTTCCTTTGGCTATTTCAAACAACAGACCTGTGGAAGTTTAAAATAAGAATAAGTGAATGAATGAATGGATAAATAAGTGAATAAATGAATGAACAGGGAAAAAAACCCAATTTTAAAATAGACTGTGCAGATTTACAGAAACAAAATGTTTTTAAATGCCTCACAAATATATTTCTTATTTGCAGAAAAGATCAGCCTGGAAAGACAGACTTAAAACTCTCTGGAGAATTTGGTCACTTTCATACTCTGTAGGTGACTTGTTCTGCTTTAAAATATAGAGAGAGAGAATTATTCATTATTTTTTATTGTACATGTTTTGTCTCTTTAGAAAGCTAGGCAGTGTTTCAATACTATCACTTTATCTGAGATTTTGAAAAACGATCACAGACT